>NC_053392.1:353540089-353695089 GCF_905171765.1 Bufo bufo
ACCACCTCAGCACGTCTCTGATGATGACGAAACACAGGTGCCAACTGCTGCGTCTTTCTGCAGTGTGCAGACTGAACAGGAGGTCAGGGATCAAGACTGGGTGGAAGACGATGCAGGGGACGATGAGGTCCTAGACCCCACATGGAATGAAGGTCGTGCCACTAACTTTCACAGTTCGGAGGAAGAGGCAGTGGTGAGACCGAGCCAACAGCGTAGCAAAAGAGGGAGCAGTGGGCAAAATCAGAACACCCGCCGCCAAGAGACTCCGCCTGCTACTGACCGCCGCCAACTGGGACAGAGCACCCCAAAGGCAGCTTCAAGAAGTTCCCTGGCATGGCACTTCTTCAAACAATGTGCTGACAACAAGACCCGAGTGGTTTGCACGCTGTGCCATCAGAGCCTGAAGCGAGGCATTAACGTTCTGAACCTTAGCACAACCTGCATGACCAGGCACCTGCATGCAAAGCATGAACTGCAGTGGAGTAAACACCTTAAAAACAAGGAAGTCACTCAGGCTCCCCCTGCTACCTCTTCTGCTGCTGCCGCCTCGGCCTCTTCTGCTGCTGCCGCCGCCTCGGCCTCTTCCTCCGCCTCTGGAGGGACGTTGGCACTTGCCGCCCAGCAAACATGGGATGTACCACCAACACTACCACCTGCGTCACCAAGCATCTCAACCATGTCACACGGCAGCGTTCAGCTCTCCATCTCACAAACATTTGAGAGAAAGCGTAAATTCCCACCTAGCCACCCTCGATCCCTGGCCCTCAATGCCAGCATTTCTAAACTACTGGCCTATGAAATGCTGTCATTTAGGCTGGTGGAGACAGACAGCTTCAAACAGCTCATGTCGCTTGCTGTCCCACAGTATGTTGTTCCCAGCCGGCACTACTTCTCCAAGAGAGCCGTGCCTTCCCTGCACAACCAAGTATCCGATAAAATCAAGTGTGCACTGCGCAACGCCATCTGTGGCAAGGTCCACCTAACAACAGATACGTGGACCAGTAAGTACGGCCAGGGACGCTATATCTGCCTAACTGCACACTGGGTAAATGTAGTGGCGGCTGGGCCCCAGGCGGAGAGCTGTTTGGTGCACGTCCTTCCGCCGCCAAGGATCGCAGGGCAACATTCTTTGCCTCCTGTCTCCTTCTCCTCCTACTCAGCTTCCTCCTCCTACTCAGCTTCCTCCTCCTCTTCTTCCACCTGCTCATCCAGTCAGCCACACACCTTCACCACCAACTTCAGCACAGCCCGGGGTAAACGTCAGCAGGCCGTTCTGAAACTCATATGTTTGGGGGACAGGCCCCAAACCGCACAGGAGTTGTGGCGGGGTATAGAACAACAGACCGACGAGTGGTTGCTGCCGGTGAGCCTCAAGCCCGGCCTGGTGGTGTGCGATAATGGGCAAAATCACGTTGCAGCTCTGGGACTAGCCGGTTTGACGCACATCCCTTGCCTGGCGCATGTGCTGAATTTGGTGGTGCAGAAGTTCATTCACAACTACCCCGACATGTCAGAGCTGCTGCATAAAGTGCGGGCCGTCTGTTCGCGCTTCCGGCGTTCACATCCTGCCGCTGCTCGCCTGTCTGCGCTACAGCTTAACTTCGGCCTTTCCGCTCACCGTCTTATATGCAACGTGCCCACCAGGTGGAACTCCACCTTGCACATGCTGGACAGACTGTGCGAGCAGCAGCAGGCTATAGTAGAGTTTCAGCTGCAGCACGCACGGGTCAGTCGCACTGCGGATCAGCCCCACTTCACCACCAATGACTGGGCCTCCATGCGAGACCTGTGTGCCCTGTTGCGCTGTTTCGAGTACTCCACCAACATGGCCAGTGGCGATCACACCGTTATCAGCGTTACAATACCACTTCTATGTCTCCTTGAGAAAACACTTAGGACGATGATGGAAGAGGAGGTGGCCCAGGAGGAGGAGGAGGAGGAGGAGGAGGAAGAGGGGCCATTTTTAGCACTTTCAGGCCAGTCTCTTAGAAGTGACTCAGAGGGAGGTTTTTTGCAACAGCAGAGGCCAGGTACAAATGTGGCCAGACAGGGCCCACTACTGGAGGACGAGGAGGACGAGGATGAGGAGGAGGATGAGGATGAAGCAGGTTCACAGCGGGCTGGCACCCAACGCAGCTCGGGCCCATCACTGGTGCGTGGCTGGGGGGAAACGCAGGACGATGATGATACGCCTCCCACAGAGGACAGCTTGTCCTTACCTCTGGGCAGCCTGGCACACATGAGCGACTACATGCTGCAGTGCCTGCGCAACGACAGCAGAGTTGCCCACATTTTAACGTGTGCGGACTACTGGGTTGCCACCCTGCTGGATCCACGGTACAAAGACAATGTGCCCACCTTACTTCATGCACTGGAGCGTGATAGTAAGATGCGCGAGTACAAGCGCACGTTGGTAGACGCGCTACTGAGAGCATTCCCAAATGTCACAGGGGAACAAGTGGAAGCCCAAGGCGAAGGCAAAGGAGGAGCAAGAGGTCGCCAACGCATCTGTGTCATGGCCAGCTCCTCTGAGGGCAGGGTTAGCATGGCAGAGATGTGGAAAAGTTTTGTCACCATGCCACAGCTAACTGCACCACCACCTGATACGGAACGTGTTAGCAGGAGGCAACATTTCAATAACATGGTGGAACAGTACCTGTGCACACCCCTCCACGTACTGACTGATGGTTCGGCCCCATTCAACTTCTGGGTCTCCAAATTGTCCACGTGGCCAGAGCTAGCCTTTTATGCCTTGGAGGTGCTGGCCTGCCCGGCGGCCAGCGTTTTGTCTGAACATGTATTCAGCACGGCAGGGGGCGCCATTACAGACAAACGCAGCCGCCTGTCTACAGCCAATGTGGACAAGCTGACGTTCATAAAAATGAACCAGGCATGGATCCCACAGGACCTGTCCATCCCTTGTGCAGATTAGACATTAACTACCTCCCCTTAACAATATATTATTGTACTCCAGGGCACTTCCTCATTCAATCCTATTTTTATTTTCATTTTACCATTATATTGCGGGGCAACACAAATTTGAATGAACCTCTCCTCTGTCTGGGTGCCGGGGCCTAAATATGTGACAGTGGCCTGTTCCAGTGGTGGGTGACGTGAAGCCTGATTCTCTGCTATAACATAAAGATTGATTCTGTGCTGACATGAAGCCAGATTCTCTGTTACGGGACCTCTCTCCTCTGCCTGGGTGCATTGGTCTAAATATGTGACAGTGGCCTGTTCCAGTGGTGGGTGACGTGAAGCCTGATTCTCTGCTATGACATGAAGACTGATTCTGTGCTGACATGAAGCCAGATTCTCTGTTACGGGACCTCTCTCCTCTGTCTGGGTCCCGGGGCCTAAATATGTGACAGTGGCCTGTTCCAGTGGTGGGTGACGTGAAGCCTAATTCTCTGCTATGACATGAAGACTGATTCTCTGCTGACATGAAGCCAGATTCTCTGTTACGGGACCTCTCTCCTCTGTCTGGGTCCCGGGGCCTAAATATGTGACAGTGGCCTGTTCCAGTGGTGGGTGACGTGATGCCTGATTCTCTGCTATGACATGAAGACTGATTCTCTGCTGATATGGAGCCAGATTCTCTGCTATGGCATGAAGAGACTGATTCTCTGCTGACGTGAAGCCAGATTCTCTGCTATGGGACCTCTGTCCAATTGATATTGGTTCATTTTTATTTTTTTTATTTTTATTTTAATTCATTTCCCTATCCACATTTGTTTGCAGGGGATTTACCTACATGTTGCTGCCTTTTGCAGCCCTCTAGCTCTTTCCTGGGCAGCCTTTTTAGTGCCGAAAAGTTCGGGTCCCCATCGACTTCAATGGGGTTCGGGTTCGGGACGAAGTTCGGGTCGGGTTCGTGGGGCGATCTGAAATTTTCATTGATACCATTCTGGGGTGTGAATGACTTTTTGATCACTTTTTATTTACATTTTTTTTGTAAGAATGAAGCGACCAAAAACGGTAAATCAGCCATTTTGATGCAGTTTCCTTTTTGCTGTTTCCGTTTGGGGATGAATCAATTTATCGATTAGGGTTTTAAGTCTGTTTGCAAGGAGTTTAGCCAGGATTTTGTAGTCTGTATTTAACAATGAAATTGGGCAATAAGATCCTTTTTTAAAACTAAAGTAATAATTGCTTCGATTAAAGAAGAAGGTAGAGATCCCACTTCCCACAATTCAATTAGAACTTCCAATAAATCGGGAAGTAAGACCTCCCCATGACTTCTATAGAGTCCAAATGGGAACCCATCAAAGCCTGGAGCTGAGTTGCCTCTAATAGTTCCCATTACAGTCTGCAATTCTGCCAACTGAATTGGTTTATTTAACCATTCAGATTCCTGATCAGTTATCTCTGAAATCTCTGCCATTAATATAGAGATCTATATCCTCCACTTTCCTGCCCAACCCAGATTGATACAGTGTAGAAAATAACTAATAAAAATAAATTCCTGTTTGATAGTCTGGAGTATAATTTATGTTGCCCACTCTCGTACTATTACAGTTGATTTTGTTAATACACCTTTGATTTTGTATCAAAGTTGCCAACATTTTCCTGTTTTTTCTGCGTCCCAAATTGTCTCTGAAAAAAAGTCTTATGTTGGGCCTTATTGAAAAAAAACATTTTGCATTCTTCTCTAGCCCCTTTTAATTGCTCTCGAATAACCAAATTATTATCTATAATGATGTCAAATTCGAATTTAATAACTTTCTCCTCCCAGTTTTTTCTCAGTTTCCGCATATTGTATATTTTTCTTTATTTTATAGAAGTAGAGGCCACGTAACATAGTAACATAGTATATAAGGCCGTAAAAAGACATCTGTACATCCAGTTCAGCCTGTTATCCTGCAACTTGATTTAGAGGAAGGCAAAAAAAAAACTGAGGTACAAGCCAATTTTCCCCACTTAGGCCTCATGCACACGAACGTTTTTTTTCACGGTCCGCAAAAACAGGGTCCGTAGGTCCGTGATCCGTGACCGTTTTTTCGTCCGTGGGTCTTCCTTGATTTTTGGCGGATCCACGGACATAAAAAAAAAGTCATTTTGGTGTCCGCCTGGCCGTGCGGAGCCAAACGGATCCGTCCTGAATTACAATGCAAGTCAATGGGGACGGATCCGTTTGACGTTGACTCAATATGGTGCCATTTCAAACGGATCCGTCCCCATTGACTTTCAATGTAAAGTCCGGAGTCCCTTTTATACCATCAGATCGGAGTTTTCTCCAATCCGATGGTATATTTTAACTTGAAGCGTCCCCATCACCATGGGAACGCCTCTATGTTAGAATATACTGTCGGATATGAGTTAGATCGTGAAACCTCATTTCCGACAGTATATTCTAACACAGAGGCGTTCCCATGGTGATGGGGACGCTTCTAGTTAGAATATACTACAAACTGTGTACATGACTGCCCCCTGCTGCCTAGCAGCATCCGATCTCTTACAGGGGGCCGTGATCAGCACAATTAACCCCTCAGGTGCCGCACCTGAAGGGGTTAATTGTACTATCATATCCCCCTGTAAGAGATCAGGGCTGCCAGGCAGCAGGGGGCAGACCCCCCCCCCCCCCCTCCCCAGTTTGAATATCATTGGTGGCCAGTGCGGCCCCCCCCCCCTTCCTCCATTGTAATAAATCGTTGGTGGCACAGTGTGGGCCCCCCCCCTTCCTCCCTCTATTGTAATAATTCGTTGGTGGCACAGTGTGCCCCCCCCCCGCCTCCCCCCCCCTTCCTCCCTCTATTGTAATAATTTGTTGGTGGCACAGTGTGCGCCCCCCCCCCCTTCCTCCCTCTTTTGTAATAAATCGTTGGTGGCAATCATTGGCCCCCCTCCCTCTATAGCATTTTCAACATTGGTGGCCAGTGTGCGGCCTCCCATCTTGCGCCCCCCCCCCCCCCCCCCCCCGATCATTGGTGGCAGCGGGTTACTAGCAATAGTACAAGATTCATACTTACCTGGGAGCTGTGATGTTCGTGTCCGGCCGGGAGCTCCTCCTACTGGTAAGTGACGGTTCATTTAGCAATGCGCCGCACAGACCTGTCACTGTCACTTACCAGTAGGTGGAGCTCCCGGCCGGACACGAACATCGCAGCAGCAGGTAAGTATTAATCTTCTACTATTGTACTATTGCTAAGTAACCATGGCAACGAGGACTGTAGTAGCGTCCTGGTTGCCATGGTTACCGATCGGAGCCCCAGCGAATAAACTGGGACTCCGATCGGAACTCCGCTGCCACCAATGATGATGGGGGGGAGGGGGGGGGGAGATGGGAGGCTGCACACTGGCCACCAACGTTGTTAATGCTATAGATGGGGGGGGGGGGGCAATGGGGGGCGCACACTGTGCCACCAACGATTTATTACAATAGAGGGAGGAAGGGGGGGGGGGGGCGCACACTGTGCCACCAACGAATTATTACAATAGAGGGGGGGGGGGGGGGCCGCACTGGCCACCAATGATATTCAAACTGGGGAGGGGGGGGGGGAGGGTCTGCCCCCTGCTGCCTGGCAGCCCTGATCTCTTACAGGGGGATATGATAGTACAATTAACCCTTTCAGGTGCCGCACCTGAAGGGGTTAATTGTGCTGATCACGGCCCCCTGTAAGAGATCGGGTGCTGCCAGGCAGCAGGGGGCAGTCTTGTACACAGTTTGTAGTGTATTCTAACTAGAAGCGTCCCCATCACCATGGGAACGCTTCTGTGTTAGAATATACTGTCGGTTCTGAGTTTTCACGAAGTGAAAACTCAGCTTTGAAAAAGCTTTTATGCAGACGGATCTTCGGATCCGTCTGTATAAAAACTAAACTACGGCCACGGATCACGGACACGGATGCCAATCTTGTGTGCATCCGTGTTCTTTCACGGACCCATTGACTTGAATGGGTCCGTGAACCGTTGGCCGTGAAAAAAATAGGACAGGTCATATTTTTTTCACGGCCAGGAAACACGGATCACGGATGCGGCTGCAAAACGGTGCATTTTCCGATTTTTCCACGGACCCATTGAAAGTCAATGGGTCCGCGAAAAAAAACGGAAAACGGCACAACGGCCACGGGTGCACACAACGGTCGTGTGCATGAGGCCTTAAGGGGAGAAAAATTCCTTCCCGACTCCAAAAAGGCAATCAGAATAACTCCCTGGATCAATGACCCCTCTCTAGTAGCTATAGTCTGTAATATTATTACACTACAGAAATTCATCCAAGCCCCTCTTGAATTATTTTATTGTACTCACTATCACCACCAGGCAGAGTGTTCCATAGTCTCACTGCTCTTACTGTCAATAATTATTTTCTATGTTTTGTGTACAAACCTTCTTTTCTCCAGACGCAGAGGGTGTCCCCTCGTCACAGTCCTGGGGATAAAAAGATGATGGGATAGATCTCTGTACTGCCCCCTGATATATTTATACATAGTAATTAGATCTCCCCTCAGTCGTCTTTCTAAAGTGAATAACCCTAATGTTGATAATCTTTCAGGGTACTGTAGTTGCCCCATTCCAGTTGTTACTTTAGTTGCCCTCCTCTGGACCCTCTCCAGCTCTGCTATGTCTGCCTTGTTCACAGGAGCCCTGAACTGTACACAGTACTCCATGTGTGGTCTGACTAATGATTTGTAAATTGGTAGGACTATGTTCTCATCACGGGCATCTATGCCCCTTTTGATGCAACCCATTATCTTATTGGCCTTGGCAGCAGCTGCCTGACACAGTTTTTTGCAGCTTAGTTTACTGTTTATTAAAATTCCTAGATCCTTTTCCATGTCAGTGTTACCGAGTGTTTTACCATTTAGTATGTCCGGGTGACTTGCATTATTCCTTCCCATGTGCATAACTTTTGTCAGTGTTAAACCTCATCTGCCATTTATCTGCCCAAGCCTCCAGTCTATCCAGATCTCTCTGTAGTAGTATACTGTCCTCTTCAGTGTTAATTACTTTACACGGTTTAGTGTTATCTGCGAAAATTTTTATTTTACTATGCAAGCCTTCTACAAGATCATTAATAAATATATTGAAGAGAATAGGGCCCAATACTGACACTCTCCTTTTATTCTGTGTTTCTCTTGAAAAATATGGGTAGATCTTAATTCTAATCCCATTGTACTCTATCTCTTGCTTCTCTCTTTTACATCTTAATACATAATTCCTATCTTTGGAGCACATCATTGGGATGTGGGGGGACTCCCAATCAGGGGTTTCTTAAATGGGGTCCGATGAGCATGCTCCACCATAAACAAAGGTGACTGTAGTTCTGGCCCCAGGGTTTCCTGTAACCATTTTTGTGTAAACCCTGCAGAGTCTTCCTTTTCTACCCCTTCAGGAAAGCCCACCAGTCTGAGATTGTATCTCCGAGATCTATCCTCCAAATCCATAAGCTTGTCTCTCAGCAGCCTACGGTCCAGATTTATTTCTTCAATCCTTTTACTCATTCTAGCTACCTCCCTTTTTTTTTTTTGATTCATCAATGGAAGTTTCTGTGTCCTTAACTCTTGACTGCATTTTGTTCAGCTCGTCTTTTATCGAATGATTAGAATGGTTAGTACATCAACACTGCGGGTGAAGTAATACTTGCATTGCCCTGGAGAGGGTGTTCACCTCCATCCTTCAGCCAGTGGTCCTCTCACCCGTGCAACAAAGACCGGAGACAACCTAATGCCGGCCGCGGCAGACAACTCACTCCACAGGAAGGGAACACCAACAAATTCAGTCGCCGTCCTCTCAATCATCTCAGAGCCAACAGCCAGCCACGGTGCCAAGACCCATTCGGCCACAGCACAGGAGTCGAGTCCCACCTGGTGACGAGGGGCACTGCAGTCCAAACATCAAGGCTTTTCCCCAGCCTTGGTCTCTTAAGGCCCGATATCCAACCTGACAACCGCCAGTCAGGAATAGGAGCGGTGATATCCGACTTGGACTCTGCCCAGGGTAGTCGGTCTCGGGCGTTTTTCCGGCGCCCTACAGCATTTGGGAGGTTAAATGTCCGTGATCGACATTACTGCCGGTTGCGGACAATAGCCGCGGGTGTCTGCTATAACAAACAGCAGGCCACCTGCGGCTATTGCACCCGC
The DNA here is from genome assembly GCF_905171765.1 of Bufo bufo. NCBI lineage: Eukaryota > Metazoa > Chordata > Amphibia > Anura > Bufonidae > Bufo > Bufo bufo. The sequence continues at coordinate 353,549,170 of NC_053392.1, forward strand.
TCCGCTCAGGAGAGGGCGCCATCTTTAAAGACCTGACTAGCGCCGTACTAGTACGGCGCTGATCGGGAAAGGGTTATATTTTTATGTTTTCCTTATAAGACTACGGTCATATTATTATGTGACATTATAAAAGAGGACCTTAACGGGGTTGTCTCATCTTACCTTTACTAAGGCGAGATGAGACACAGTTCTGGCCACCTCCTGGCCTGGAGACAGCAGAGCGCTCTGTCACTCTGCTTTTTCAGTATCTCTCATTGCTGTGCATGAGTGCTATTGAAACGGTGTAGCATAACAAGCTATGCTATCTAACTAACTCAGAAACGGCACAGCTTGTTGTGCAACACTCAGGGGCGTAGCTATTAGAGATGTCCCGAACTATTCGCCGGCAAACAGTTCCCGGCGAACATCGCTTGTTCGCCGCGGCGGGCGAACATATGCGATGTTCGGTCCGCCCCCTATACGTCATCATTGAGCAAACTTTAACCCTGTACCTCAGTCAGCAGACACATTCCAGCCAATCAGCAGCATGCATTCCCTCCCAGACCCTCCCACCTCCTAGCAAAAAGCAAGGACAGCATCCATCTTGGATTCATTCGGAAGCTGCAGTCTTAGTGAGAAGAGGGACAGTGCAGCTGCTGCTGATTTAATAGGGAAATCGATAGCTAGGCCAGTGTATTCAGTGTCCACTCCAGTCCTGAAAGACTGATCTGATCTGCTGTAAGGACAGCTTTTAAGGGCTAGTACATCAGTCTGCTTTTTTTTTTCTTCTCTAATCTAATTGCAGTTGCCTGCCAGCGTGTGTGTCAGGCCCACAGCGTATACTGTGCCCACTACTGCCAGTGCCGAGTGCCACCACTCATATCTGGTGTCACAGTAGCTTGCATAAAAAAAATAATAATAATTTTTTTGACTGTAATATAATTGCAGTTAGATGCCTGCAAGTGTGTGTGTAAGGTCTACAGCGTGTACTGTGCCAACTACTGCCAGTGCACAATGCCACCACTCATATCTTGTGTCACAGTAGATTACATTTAAATGAAAACATTTTTTTTTTTACTGTAATATAATTGCAGTTGCCTGCAAGCGTGTGTGTCAGGCCTACAGCGTGTACTGTGCCAACTATTGCCAGTGCACAGTGCACCAGTGCCACTCATATCTGGTGTCACAGTAGCTTGCACGCATAGTACAACTAATCAAAAAAAAATGACAGGCAGAGGCAGGCCACCCCGCAGGGGCCATCGTGGTCGTGGTGCTGATACTTCCTTTGGCCCTAGAATAATGCCCAGTGTTCAGAGACCACGTACCCTGAACTCGAAAAGTTCTGAGGACATAGTTGACTGGCTAACACAGGACACCCAAATTTCTACATCTTCCGCTCTGAACCTTTACTCACCATCCTCCTCCAGCTCAGCTTCGGGCACCTCTCAAGTTACCACTCGCCCGCCTGTCGCCACCACCAACAATAGCACCACAGCCGCTTCACTTGATCTGTCAGAGGAGTTATTTACACATCAGTTGGAAGAAATGAGTGCGCAACCATTATTGCCAGAGGATGTAGATAACAGGGATATGTCTCAGTCAGGCAGCATTACACACATGGACGTACGGTGTGATGATGATGATGTACCCGCTGCTGCTTCCTTTGCTGAGTTGTCAGATACAAGTGAAGCGGTTGATGATGACGATGTATCCGTGGATGTCACGTGGGTGCCCGCTCGAAGAGAAGATGAACAGGGGGAAAGTTCAGATGGGGAGACAGAGAGGAGGAGGAGGAGACGAGTTGGAAGCAGGGGGAGGTCGTCGCAAGGAGCTAGTGGCACAGTCAGACAGAATGTATCGGCACCCGGGGTCAGCCAGACACCACGCCAATCAATGCATGTTGTTGTCACCACCAGAATGCCATCATTGCAAAGCTCAGCAGTGTGGCATTTTTTTTTGTGTGTCTGCCTCTGATAACAGCGATGCCATTTGCAACCTGTGCCAAAAGAAACGGAGTCGTAACAAGTCCAACACCCACCTAGGTACAACTGCTTTGCGAAGGCACATGATCGCAAATCACAAACGCCTATGGGATCAACACATGATGAGTACAAGCGGCACATAAACTCAAAGCCACCATCCTCCTCCTGGTCCAGCATCTTCAGCCACGTCAACCACTGCTGTCCTCCTTGCCCCCTCTCAACCATCCGCCACTCCGCCTCTCGCCTTCAGCAGTTCCTGCTCATCTGCCCACAGTCAGGTGTCTGTCAAGGAAATGTTTGAGGGTAAGAAGACAATGTCGCAGAGTCACCCCCTTGCCCGGCGTCTGACAGCTGGCTTGTCTGAACTCTTAGCCCGCCAGCTTTTACCATACAAGCTGGTGGAGTCTGAGGCCTTCAAAAAATTTGTAGCTATTGGGACACCGCAGTGGAAGGTACCCGGACGAAATTTCTTTTCACGAAAGGCAATCCCCAACCTGTACTCTATTGTGGAAAAGGAAGTCATGGCATGTCTGGCACGCAGTGTTGGGGCAAGGGTCCATCTGACCACTGATACCTGGTCTGTAAAGTACGGTCAGGGCAGGTATATCATGTACACTGCGCATTGGGTAAACCTGCTGACGTCTGCCAAGCATGGAATGCGTGGCTCTGCAGAGGAGTTGGTGACACCGCCACGTCTTGCAGGCAGGCCTGCTGCCACCTCCTCTACTCCTCCTACTCCATCCTCTTTGCTAACCTCCTCGGCTGAGTCGTCTTCTGCTGCTGCGTCTTGCTCCACATCAACTGCACCCCCCCAGCTCCCCAGGGGCTATTCCACATCCCGGATACGACAGTGTCACGCCGTTTTGGGGTTGACTTGCCTGAAAGCAGAGAGTCACACCGGACCAGCACTCCTGTCCGCCCTGAACGCACAGGTGGATCAGTGGCTGACTCCGCACCAACTGGAGATTGTCAAAGTGGTGTGTGACAACGGAAGCAATTTGTTGGCGGCATTGAATTTGGGCAAGTTGACAGATGTGCCGTGCATGGCACATGTGTTGAATCTGATCGTACAATGCTTTGTGCATAAGTACCCAGGGTTACAGGACGTCCTCAAGCAGGCCAGCAAGGTGTGTGGCCATTTCAGGCATTCCTACACAGCCATGGCGCACTTTTCAGATATTCAGCGGCGAAACATGCCAGTGAGGCGCTTGATTTGCGACAGCCTGACACATTGGAATTCAACACTCCTAACGATTGACCGCCTGCTTCAACAAGAAAAAGCAGTCAACGAGTATTTGTATGACCGGGGTGCTAGGACAGCCTCTGCGGAGCTGGGTATTTTTTTTTGCCACGTTACTGGACGCTCATGCGCAATGCCTGTAGGCTCATGCGTCCTTTTGAGGAGGTGACAAACCTAGTCAGTCGCACCAAAGGCACCATCAACGACATCATCCCATTTGTTTTGTTTTCTTCTGGAGTGTGCCCTGCGAAGAGTGCTGGATCAGGCCGTAGATGAGCGTGCTGGACCTGCGGCAACGCTGGAAGAGGAGTCTGAGGAAGAGGAGTCAGAGGAGGAATGTGGCTTTGAGGAGGAGGAAGACCAACCACAGCAGGCATCCCAGGGTGCTCGTTGTCGCTTATCTGATACCCGTGGTGTTGTGCGTGTCTGGGGGGAAGAACAGACCTTCAATGACATCAGTGAGGACGAGGAACGGGACATGAGTAGCTCGGCATCCAAACTTGTGCAAATGGGGCCTTTTAATGCTGTCATGCCTGTTGAGGGACCCTCGTATAAAAAGGCTGAAGGAGAACGACCTGTACTGGGTGTCCACGCTACTAGACCCCCGGTATAAGCAGAAAGTGGCTGAAATGTTACCGAATTACCGGAAGTCGGAAAGGATGCAGCAGTTCCAAAACAAGTTAAAAAGTATGCTTTACACAGCGTATAAGGGTGATGTCAAAGCACAACAGGAATCTAACAGGGGAAGAGGTGAAAGTAATCATCCTCCTACCACGACCACGCCGGCAAGGACAGGACGCTTTACAGACGTGTTGTTGATGGAGGACATGCAGAGCTTTTTAAGTCCTACGCATCGCCACAGCCCTTCGGGGTCCACTCTCAGAGAACGACTCGACCGACAGGTAGCCGACTACCTCGCCATAACTGCAGATATTGACACTCTGAGGAGCGATAAACCCCTTGACTACTGGGTGTGCAGGCTTGACCTGTGACCTGAGCTATCCGAATTTGCAATAGAACTTCTGGCCTGCCCCGCTTCAAGTGTCCTGTCAGAAAGGACCTTCAGCGCAGCAGGAGGTATTGTCACTGAGAAGAGAAGTCGCCTAGGTCAAAAAAGTCTAGATTACCTCACCTTCATTAAAATGAATGAGGAATGGATCCCAAAGGGACTGACAGTGGGGGATGCATTTGACTAAGAAAGGCCTGATGAGATGCCTTGGGCTATAAAATGGTCCACACGCTGCTGCATTTAATCTCTGCATGCCGGATGACTTGCGTGACTTCTCCGCCACCAACTAGGGTTCAACCCGCAATGCTTTAGTGCACTTTCTGCCTGGAAAACATACATTTTTATGGCCGCTGCTACAGCAGCGGCTGCAGCAATACCTAGTTTTTCAGGCATGTGTGCATGCCTAATTTTTCTGGCCTCTGGTGCTGCACTGTGGCTGCAAAAACAAAACCAAAAAAAGGCACATACATGTGTCAATCCCCCTTCGTGATCGTTACCTTGTTGTGGTGAAGGGGCTTGCGTATCACAATGAAGCGATCACCTCTATGAGTGTGTTGGCAATGGAAATGTTGGCACACCCCAGATGAGATAAGGTCATTGCTTCATTGTGGACAGACCAAAAGCGATCGGCTGGATAATTTTGCATAGAAAAAACATAAATTTTCATTGTGATCATCTAAGGTGATCATTAAAGCCTACTAGGCCAACAATGGGCCCACACTGCAGAATCATTGTTTTCAGGGGCACTTAACTGTCACTGAACTACCTCAGCACGACCATAGGCTTTGAAAAACCGTCATCGACTGCAATCTCCCTAACGTGCGCACGAGCACAGTCCTCACTACACCAAGATTGACGGATAGAGGAGTAAAATTTATGTCATGAGTGTGTCAACTATTGACAACTCTTTGCGGTTGTCTAAACTCTATTCCTGATAGGGGACGTAACAGGGATTAAACTGATAGGAATAGTACTACTTAACATACCACTCATATTGGGATTGCATAGTACATTGCACGGCGCACGCGCAGTGCCCCAAATTGGAAGTAAGAGGACCGACCAAGCATCTTTTTCCATCTCCCGGTTCCTAATATCTATTCCATACACCACACCGGCCCCTGATAGGGGACAACAGAGTTTAAACTGGTAAGAACATATTTTTTAAATAAAAAAAAAAAGAGGACAGCCTCTGCGGAGCTGGGTATTTATGCCCTTCATGGATTAAAACCCGAATCTGCGACAACTATGTAATTGTCCATGGGAGTTTTGCCATGGATCCCCCTCCGGCATGCCACAGTCCAGGTGTTAGTCCCCTTGAAACAACTTTTCCATCACTATTGTGGCCAGAAAGAGTCTCTGTGGGTTTTAAAATTCGCCTGCCTATTGAAGTCTATGGCGGTTCGCCCGTTCGTGAATATTTGCGGAAATTCGCGTTCGCCGTTCGCGAACGGTAAATTTTATGTTTGCGACATCTCTAGTAGCTATAGGGGGTGCAGAGGTAGCAATCACTACTTCGACCAAGACCCTGAGGGATCCCAAAGACCCTTATGCCGCATAGGAAGACACTAACATTAAAGAAACTGCATGCAGGTTAAGTTATACTTCTGGCTGGATGAAAGGGGTTAGGTGAAGAATTTAGCATGGGGGGATGACATTTCAGTTTTTGCCTCAGAACACACAAAGGCTATGTGGTTCCCTGGCCACAAAGCACTCAGCGAAGGGGAGTCCAAGCTGAACTCTTGAACCAGGGCCCATGAGCCTTTAGCTACGCCCCTGGCTACTGTTTCTGTAGCTGTCATGCACCACAATGAGAGCTACTGAAACCGGAAACTCTGCTGTTTCCCGGCCAGGAGGTGGTCGGAACTATGTCTCATCTCCCTTTAGTAATGGCAAAATGAGACAACCCCTTTTAATCGATCTAGTAATGTTACCAAACATCCTCTGCAAAATGTGAAATTTCTGTGGCCATCTTCAGAGTCCTAATCCCTATAGTGGGTAGGTAGATCTAAGTGAATTGTGGTGAAGTAGTTATCTGGAAACCATGAAAGAGAATGAAAGGACATTGTTCCAGCCCTATACAAAGATTACCTGCACATACACTCACCTAAAGAATTATTAGGAACACCTGTTCTATTTCTCATTAATGCAATTATCTAGTCAACCAATCACATGGCAGTTGCTTCAATGCATTTAGAGGGGTGCTCCTGGTCAAGACAATCTCCTGAACTCCAAACTGAATGTCAGAATGGGAAAGAAAGGTGATTTAAGCAATTTTGAGCGTGGCATGGTTGTTGGTGCCAGACGGGCCGGTCTGAGTATTTCACAATCTGCTCAGTTACTGGGATTTTCACACACAACCATTTCTAGGGTTTACAAAGAATGGTGTGAAAAGGGAAAAACATCCAGTATGCGGCAGTCCTGTGGGCAAAAATGCCTTGTGGATGCTAGAGGTCAGAGGAGAATGGGCCGACTGATTCAAGCTGATAGAAGAGCAACCGAGGTATGCAGCAAAGCATTTGTGAAGCCACAACCCGCACAACCTTGAGGCGGATGGGCTACAACAGCAGAAGACCCCACCGGGTACCACTCATCTCCACTACAAGTAGGAAAAAGAGACTACAATTTGCACAAGCTCACCAAAATTGGACTGTTGAAGAATGGAAAAATGTTGCCTGGTCTGATGAGTCTCGATTTCTGTTGAGATATTCAAATGGTAGAGTCCGATTTTGGCGTAAACAGAATGAGAACATGTATCCATCCTCTGATGGCTACTTCCAGCAGGATATTGCACCATGTCACAAAGCTCGAATCATTTCAAATTGATTTCTTGAACATGACAATGAGTTCACTGTACTAAAATGGCCCCCACAGTCACCAGATCTCAACCCAATAGAGCATCTTTGGGACGTGGTGGAACGGGAGCTTCGTGCCCTGGATGTGCATCCCTCAAATCTCCATCAACTGCAAGATGCTATCCTATCAATATGGGCCAACATTTCTAAAGAATGCTATCAGCACCTTGTTGAATCAATGCCACGTAGAATTAAGGCAGTTCTGAAGGCAAAAGGGGGTCCAACACCGTATTAGTATGGTGTTCCTAATAATTCTTTAGGTGAGTGTATATTGTACATTGTAAAACAATACTAATGTCTGTGTGAGCAAGTGAGAATGGTTTAAATTAAAAGCCTCTTGATGTAATCATGAATTAACAGACACCAGACAATGGTCTTGATATGCTCCTCTCTTGTTCATATTTAAATATAATTTCATTTTTTGTTATTATAGATTTAAAGGGGTTGTCATTTCAGCAAGTGGCATTTATTATGTAGAGAAAGTCAATACAAAGCAGTTACTAATGTATTATGATTGTCCATATTGCTTCCTTTGTTGGTTGGATTCATTTTTCTATTACATTATACATTGCTTGTTTCCATGGTTATGACCAGGAGATTTATTCACAGATTCATCGCATAAACACAGTAACATATGCATGCAAATCCATGAATCAAATAAATTCCTGTGTTCGGCTGTGATGATGTTTATCAAATGCACAAGATTTTTCTAAATTTTCTATTTTTTTTTAATTACTCATTCTCATCAGCTACAGTAACTGGTAATTTACTGGGCTATTGGATTATTTTAAAGGAGTAGGGCAAGTAGTTATTCTTCATAAATGTGTTTTCCTAATTACACTAGAACAGAGGTACTGTGGCACTTTCAAGATATACTTATAGAAGATGCATTATATTAATCTAGATTGTATTTCTTGTAGACATGCCAATATCTTGAAGAAAATATCTCCAATTAGTTATGTAGGTTTTCTGTTTGTTCTAATCTAATAATTGAGCTAATTTGTAGCTATAAAATTTAGCTGTTGCTTATGGTTTTAGCCAGCATAGGAATTGAATTACACGATAAATCTAATTTGTGTTTTATGTGTATTCGTAGATGTATCACAGCCATTAGGCAAGCTTCATGCACAAAATAATTGGCTAAAAGAAAAGCCCCATATTCTGAGAAATGTATCATGGTTGTAGGGAGAATTGGATTTATTTATTTTTTTAATCATCCATTGGCTAGAAGAAAATAGTTCAGGGTTTTTACTAGTGTGTGGTTTCTAGGCTTGTGTGGCACATGCTTGACAAAACATAGTTTGTGGTAGGTACAGTGGAATTTGTGCATAAATTGTTACAGAAAATCTGTGACAAATGTGGGCAGTGGTACATGTTCATAAACGGCCCTTTTCTGCTCATTGTTGTTTCCGCCAACAATGCATTGTTTGCATGCACACAGTACATTTTTTTTAAGAGTATTAATCAATAGTTTGCCAATGTACACATAATATACTTAAACATTGTTTCACAATTTAACATGTGTGACTATTGAGCTGTGTCCACACAACATTTTGTTGCATTTTTCATGGTGCTTTTGTTGTTTTTATTAGTTTTATTTATTTATTTATTTTCCAAAATGCAGCATACTATAGCTAAGGCATTTTCTTCTGCCTTCTCTATAAAACTTGATAAACACACACACAAAAAATCCAAAATAAAAAAATCCCAAAAAAATGCTTGTAAAGAAAATGTTAACAAGGATTGAGCATGACAAGCATTTACAAGTACATCAAAAAGAGTGTGTATATGGAGTCCGAAAGACAGTTTAATTAACCTGAATTTTTTTTACCAAGTGCGAAAGGTGAATGAGAAACTGTTAAAGTGATTAATTCCCCAAATACTCATCTAGGTAACATGTACAGGGAATCGTTTATGTGACACCTACTAATGAAGTTTTATATTTTACAGTCTATAACATCCTGACACCTTACACTTATTACATCATGGGTTTTAAGCAATGTACTTCTGTTAAAGTCTGACAACCTTCAGGAATGAACTGTTAGCAATGCCATGTAAAAGGACACTCTGAAGCAAGAATGAGAATATTGCCAAAAGTGTTATCATGTTAGTTAATGAGCACATGTATTCCTATGAAAAGTATAAAAGGTAAACTGTATAATTTTATATAGTGGATTGCACTTTTTACGGGCACTTTCAGAAAACAAAATCTGCATGGATTCTATTGTTCCTGAAAATATATCCAAATCAAACATTCATCTATGGACCAAGCCTGTGCCAACAATGCTTTTGGTGTAGATCCCTTGGTGTCATTAGCTTTCTGTCAAATATATTTTATTTTTTCTAGTGAGTATCCTGAAATTGTTAGGCTGAATTTTAAAAGTGCCCCAACTGGCCTGAAAGGTTGTGGATGTCACTCTGGGTCCTTAGGACTGTATGCAACTCCTTTCAAGCTCTTTAATGCCAAAACATCATTAGTAATGCCAAAGTTACCTCGACATGTATGGCTATGGGTAAACGCATGGCTGCTGGTGGTAACAAAAAGCCTCTTTAAGGGTGTGAACACAAGTAGCTGTCCTGTTACGGTTGTTATACGGCCGTGCTGCGATCAAGTGCTTTACAGCTAACTTAACTAATGAAGACCACAATATTTAGTTGTTCTGCATTATTAGGCCCCTTTCAGACAAGCGAGTGTCACGCTCCAGACTCGCAGCGCAGCACCCGTCCTGAACTTGCAGCACTGCCGGGGTCACATAGCATTATATTGATTCATGCTGCTATGTAACCCTTAGAGGTCTGGAATGTACTGGATAACACTGACATAATGCTGTCAGTGTTATCCAAGACATTCCAGAACTGTAAGGTTTACATAGCATCATAAATAACTATAATGCTATGTGACCCCGGCAGTGCTGGATGCTCAGGACGGGAGCTACGCTGTGAGTCCGGAGTGTGACACTCACTCATCTGAAACCTTGCTGTTGTTAGAGGCCACATACCATGTGGCTATTAATAATACTTACTGACTGACTAAATAATGAGGTCCTGACTCCTAATTTGTTTATTTAGAGCCTATTGTGGCTCGCACAGCCAGGCAGTACATGACTGCAGCACAGCCATGTGAAAACCTCATCATGTGGTTACACCCTAAAAACACACTGCAACCTTTGAATATTTTTGAACTAAAAATAAATAATCCCTTATTTGTGGCAAATGCTTGCTGGTTTGTATGCACACAGACCTCCCAGGGTCATGTAATCCTCCTCCTTCATCTTTCCTGTCTTCTGAACTGAAAAATAGCTGATGTGTTTTTTAGAAAGTCTTGCCCAAATAGAACTGCCAAAAATTGAGATTCAGATTTCAATCGGAATTTTTGGAAAATTTGTCAAATTTGAATTGAACCAAATGATTTTCGCATCTCTAAAAAAAATTTTTTTTAAATCTAACATTTTCCAAAGGATATAACTTAGATTTAATTTTGTTTAAATATACACTGTACATGAGATGAATGCTGCTAAACGTTAACTGGGTAGATTTACCTACCCTGTCTAATGTTTACACCAGAGATCACCAGTTTTTGACACTTCAACTGCATGCTAGTGGGCCTTGCTATGACACTGGTGTTTTTGGGCTCTGCTACTACTGTGGTCTGCCACCATCTTGTGCTGTATGCCACTGCTGTTGCCTCCACTCCCCACTCTGTTATGATGCCACTATTGTCCCTGTTTGTCTGTGTTGACATCACTGTTTGTCTATTTTTAGTTTTCCTTATCCATCAGAAAAACAGAAAAATAAAATAAAAAAGGATCCTGTATTTTGAGCATCTGTCAGTATTTGATCAGTATTTGTAAGCCAAAAACAGGAGTGGATTCAAGACACAGATGAGATGAAAATATTTCCATTACATTTTATCTCTGTTTTGAACCCACTCCTTTTTTATTTATTTATTAAAATAAAAAAATCTAATATTGATTCAAAATACTGACCAAATACTAAATGCGTGAAAGAGGCCAATGACGTTCTGCATGCAAAATCTCTTTCTTTGTTAAAAAACAAAACTGATTTCAGATTTAAATGGCCAAAACCGATGCAAATTGAGCATAAGGACTCTTTCACAAGGTTAGTATTTTGCATCAGTATTTAAAAGCCAAAAGTAGGAGTGAGTCCAAAGCACAGAAGAGACACAAATATTTATATCTCTGTTTTGGACCCACTCTTGGTTTTGGCTTACAATTACTGATCAAATACTGACCATCTGAAAGAGGCTTAATGGATTCTCAAAATACAGATAATTATTATTATTTTTTTGTTGTTTTTCTGTTCTGACAGCTCAGAAGAATGGAAAAATAAACATTGATGTGATTACAACCTTACTGACATTGCTGCCCCTCCCCACTCTGCCATGGGGCCACTATTGTCACTGTTACTGCTGCTGCCACCCTGCCCTCTCTGTCAAGGAGCCTCTACTTGAGTTTTGGGGCACTACACAGTACAAGTCCATGGCAATAAATTTGACCTGACACTAAAATTGACCTGTAATACTGACACACTGTAAATCTACAGCTAATAGGATTAAAAAGCATGTTTTGGACCGCGACAACATATATTAAAATAGTATTTTTTTTCTCCACTATTTTTTGGGCGCGGCCTCCATTTCTTTATTTTGTTCCACTAAGGAGCCATTTGGACAAAGCTCCTGCAGGAGCGCACAGGTTTTTGGCTTTACTGAAGAGTGCTGAATGCTTTTCTTAGATTAGTTCTGAATCTTGGTGCACTGTATAGTGATGTGAATGGCGATAAATTACACCTGTAATACTGACAGTTCAGTAGGTAGAGAACGGATTAACTATGAATGTGAGTGCACTAGATCGTAATGCACATGGCAATACACTCTCCCTACAGTTTAAGTTCCAAGACTTCACATTGAGATTGGGCCATCAATTGGGGTGAATATGATTAGATAGAGTGGACTGGGTATACCTGATTTATCATGATTCGTGACAAATTAATTTGCAACTAATCAATTTTCTTGTTGAAGTTCAGCAAATCAAATTTTTAAAAACTTTGTTCATCTCTAATTCAATGTATTTGCCAGTATGGCCAGAATGCCCTTTTTAGGCATACATCTGGCCAATATGCATATGTATATTTTTTCCAACTGTAAAGAAAAGCATAGTTGACCAGTACAAGCTAGCTATATGAAGTCCATATCCTGAAAAAGATTTATCAATGTTTCTGATACTGTCTACAACATACTTTTTTTTATGTATCTTTTTTTTTCTCTACAACATACTTTTTATGAATCTATTTTCTCTATTTCTATTTTATGGCTCAGTTAAAAATAAATTTGAGCCCTGGAAGCTGTTTACAAAACCACTACCTTCTCAAGCCAAATGGGTGCAGAAAACATTTGCAGTACCCTGTGGCCTTTTGATAAATTAGTTATGGCCTGTGCTGGCTTAGTTAACCATATAATGTTATATGATGTACAATAAATCATTTTGTGAAATCATGCATATAGCCTTAAAGTAATACTTGCTGTGCTCGTTTCCTCCGTTTAATAAGATTTTGTTTAATAACCTGGCAATGAAAAATAAGATTACGGATAGGTTTACATACACCTGAGATGTTTACTTGAGAAACATAATCAGTTTCTGACATTCAGATAGTAAATATTATTTTACTGCACTTTGAAAATTTACTGTATTTTGGTTTTTGATTTAAAAATATTTTGAGCTTTATAACTTTTCTAAGTAATTTTGTGTACACTTTTCCAAACTTCAGCCTAGTTTGAATGTGTAGTTTAAGATATTATCATGTTTCTGAAGGATGTAATTGGACAAATGCATCCGAAGGAAAATAAATGTGCTAGTGTTTTGATGCGTAATCACATGGCATGTTCTTGTACTGTGGAAGCATTTTGGCCTAAAGGCATACATAGATTTGTCTCAGCAGAAGATGCACCAAGTTAGTGTATCTGGTTTTTCTGCATGTAGATGTCAAATTACTTTACCTTTTTACCAGATGTAATGCTGAAGAAGTTTTCATAAACTTTTTTTACTGGATTTTCAAGTTATATGTAAATTGGTTGTGTACAAATGTTAATTAGATCTCTAATATACATTTGTTTTCTGTATTTTCAAGATCTTTAGTGTGGTGATTGCCAGCCAGGAGCAAACTAGGAGCTTAAAGTGGTTCTGGAAAAAAGTTGTCACAATTTTTTTATGCAGGTCCAAATTTATAGGGTCAACATAAGTAGGCAGGGCCAGCATTACCATATTGTGGGACATGATACCATCCCAGCAGAGCCAAATACTACAGTGCAGCACAATATACTGCCCCAGCAGCACAAAGTAACTCCTGAGTAACTGCCCCTCTGTGTTGGCCAACGCCAGCTGCCACATTCTGTCCTCCTTCTACAGTTGCCTCAGTATGGCAATACAGTTGAATTCAAGAGTCAGGAGGGAGCTTTAGATCATTATTTAACTGTCTGGCTGTCCTGGCATTGGCACATTGAGAAGTTTCCCCGTAGGGTATATGGCCAGTCCACCCCTGATTGCAGCATTCACTGCTCAGTTGACCTCCAGTACTGAATAGATTCTAATAGTTTACCACAATTGCATACAGTAAATCCTCTTGGCCCATATTACTGTATATCTCTGTGCCTCTGATAATACACAAAATCTGTAAAAATATAAGTTTAAATATTTTAATACCTGCATTGCTGTAGGTGCGCTACCTCACAATACGGTAGGGAATGCCTATGGGAACATAAAATGAAACCAAATAGACTATGGATTTGCCTTTGTTACTATTATAAAATCATTTCTAATAAGAAAATAATAGTTTCTGGTGCAAGGGTAAATCTATTTTGCACATGGTTTTATGGCTGTAGAAAATAGTAAAACCACTAGCATGTTGTAATCCAACATGCCAAAAAGACTTCCTAACATTGGGAAAAAGTATTTATAGGTACTTGAATCAAACAAGAACCATTGGTGGTTCTAGTTTACTAACAAAATCAAGATTAATTCTGACCAACTAAGAAAAACGATTAATATTCACTTTTAAAAATGTTTATTGAATGCAATTAGATTTTTATTTTCACCATGGAAATGTAACTATCATGTCTAATATTAAAAACTTGCCACCATTTGAAATAAATGTACTGTACTGCTGGAACTTGCAACAAGTGTCTTCACCCCCACTAGACGATACTGTATATTTAGATAGCTCAAACAAGAAGAATACAACCAACAAGAATGGGTGACAGTCACGAGGTGCATATTGTTATATTTAACCCTGGAATACATGTGAAGAGAGAACAAAGCTCTCTTGGAGGGAGAAAGATGTTAATGTGTCTAAGCTTTCACAGCTGGATGAAGGACAGTTTCCAATGTGAACACAATTTGGCTGATCATTAAGTTTGACATTGACTGATGAATACGGTGTGCCACAGTGACCACCTGCACAGTGCAAATCCTTGATAAACAAAGAGGAATGGAAATGTACTGAAGTTAAGGCTGCCAACTAAATAACGGATTGCTATAGAAATAATATAAACATAAAGGGTGGAAATAATGTGCAAAGCTATTCCAGAGTTTCCAAGTTTTATATACAGCAGTTGGCCTATTTGGTTATTTTATTATGGCTATCCTTTGATAATTTTTACTATAGTGATTACTGTATTATGGTAGTGGCATAATGAAATCGGAAGCTTGGCCTGAATGAAATCCAACTACAAGTTGTTAGTAAAAAAAAGTGTTCATGTAGTAAAACGGAGATCATTATTTTTTTGTTGACAATTACGATGTAAACTTTTTTTTAATAGATTTTTTTTATAGCTCCATGATCCATTCTGTGTGCATATGTGTGTGAGTTTATCTCAGAGGCTAGTTACACACAAGTGTAATACAGGTGCATTTCTGAGCCAATATTATTGCTAAGTGTCTCAGCAGGGGCGTAACTAGAAGTGACTGGGCCCACAGCAAATTTGTATGGGCCCCCCGGGTGCTTTGCAAGTCCCTCCTCCTGTGTAAACCCCAGGGGGGCTCAGACAAGGGCCGAGGACCTAATTAGCATAAACATAAAATACAGATCCTAGTACTCAGCATGATCAACCCTACCAGGCAATATGGTTTACTAGGGTTGATCATGCTGACACATGCTCTTTATTATAGAAAATTCTTACTACTCTGCCTGTTCTTCATCATGACTATGGCGTTGAGGAACATCAAGATCTCCACTTCCCTCTGGAAGAAAACAAAAAATAATTTATACCCCTGAATAGTAATAAATTTTGTGACTATTAGAGATGTCCCAAACTATTCGCTGGCGAACAGTTCCCAGCGAACATCGCTTGTTCGCGTTCGCTGCGGCGGGCGAACATATGCGATGTTCGGTCCGCCCCCTATACGTCATCATTGAGCAAACTTTGACCCTGTACCTCACAGTCAGCAGACACATTCCAGCCAATCAGCATACCCTCCCTCCCAGACCCTCCCACCTCCTATCAAAAAGCAAGGACAACATCCATCTTAGATTCATTCTGAAGCTGAAGTGTCAGTTAGAGCAGGGAGAGTGCTGCTGCTGCTGAATTAATAGGGAAATCGTTAGCTAGGCCAGTGTTCTGTGTCCACTCCAGTCCTGAAAGACTCATCTGCTGTAAGGACAGCGTCCTGACAGCACCCTAAAAAGCCCTTTTTAGGGCTAGTACATCAGTCTGCTTTTATTTTTATTTTACTTTTTTATTTTTTATATATATATATATATATATATATATATATATATATATATATATATTGCATTTGCCTGCCCATGTGTGAGAGGCCACAGGCCCACAGACTGTACTGTGTGCACACCACTCATATAAGGTGACACAGTACTTTGCAGATAAAAAAGTAATTTAACTTTTCCTCTGTAATATAATTGCAGTTGCCTGCCAGTGAGTGTCAGGCCCACAGACTGTACTGTGCCCACTGCCCACCACTCATATAGGGTGGCACAGTACCTTGCAGATAGTCATTTAATGACCTTTAATGAGATCAGTGAGGACGAGGAACATGAGAAGCTCGGCATCCAACCTTGTGCAAATGAAGTCTTTCATGCTGTCATGCCTGTTGAGGGACCCTCGTATAAAAAGGCTGAGGGAGAACGACCTGTACTGGGTGGTCACTCTACTAGACCCCCGGTATAAGCAGAAAGTGGCTGAAATGTTACTGAATTACCGGAAGTCGGAAAGGATGCAGCAGTTCCAAAACGAGTTAAAAAGTATGCTTTACACAGCGTATAAGGGTGATGTCACAGCACAACGGGAATCTAACAGGAGAAGAGGTGAAAGTAATCCTCCTCCTACCACGACCACGCCGGCAAGGACAGGACGCTTTACAGACGTGTTGTTGATTGAGGACATGCAGAGCTTTTTAAGTCCTACGCATCGCCACAGCCCTTCGGGGTCCACCCTCAGAGAACGACTCAACCGACAGGTAGCAGACTACCTTGCCTTAACTGCAGATATCGACACTCTGAGGAGCGATGAACCCTTTTACTACTGGTGTGGAGGCTTGACCTGTGGCCTGAGCTATCCCAATTCGCGATAGAACTTCTGCCCTGCCCCGCTTCAAGTGTCCTGTCAGAAAGGACCTTCAGCGCAATAGGAGGTATTGTCACTGAGAAGAGAAGTCGCCTAGGTCAAAAAAGTTTAGATTACCTCACCTTTTATTAACCATTTAAGGACCACAGGTTTATACCCCCCTAAAGACCAGGCCCTTTTTTACAAATCGGCACTCCACAACTTTAGCGGTTTATTGCTCGGTCATGCAACTTACCACCCAAATGAATTTTACCTCCTTTTCTTCTCACTAATAGAGCTTTCATTTGGTGGTATTTCATTGCTGCTGACATTTTTACTTTTATTGTTATTAATCGAAATTTAACGATTTTTTTGCAAAAAAATGACATTTTTCACTTTCAGTTGTAAAATTTTGCAAAAAAGACGACATCCATATGTAAATTTTGCTCTAACTTTATTGTTCTACATGTCTTTGATAAAAAAAAAATGTTTGGGTAAAAAAAAAATGGTTTGCGTAAAAGTTATAGCGTTTACAAACTATGGTACAAAAATGTGAATTTCCGCTTTTTGAAGCAGCTCTGACTTTCTAAACACCTGTCATGTTTCCTGAGGTTCTACAATGGCCAGACAGTACAAACACCCCACAAATGACCCCATTTCGGAAAGTACACACCCTAAGGTATTCGCTGATGGGCATAGTGAGTTCATAGAACTTTTTTTTTTTTTGTCACAAGTTAGCGGAAAATGATGATTTTTTTTTTTTTTTTTTTTTTTTCTTACAAAGTCTCATATTCCACTAACTTGTGACAAAAAATAAAAACTTCCATGAACTCGCCATGCCCCTCACGGAATACCTTGGGGTGTCTTCTTTCCAAAATGGGGTCACTTGTGGGGTAGTTATACTGCCCTGGCATTCTAGGGGCCCAAATGTGTGGTAAGGAGTTTGAAATCAAATTCTGTAAAAACTGACCAGTGAAATCCGAAAGGTGCTCTTTGGAATATGGGCCCCTTTGCCCACCTAGGCTGCAAAAAAGTGTCACACATCTGGTATCTCCGTACTCAGGAGAAGTTGGGGAATGTGTTTTGGGGTGTCATTTTACATATACCCATGCTGGGTGAGAGAAATATCTTGGCCAAATGCCAACTTTGTATAAAAAAAATGGGAAAAGTTGTCTTTTGCCAAGATATTTCTCTCACCCAGCATGGGTATATGTAAAATGACACCCCAAAACACATTCCCCAACTTCTCCCGAGTACGGAGATACCACATGTGTGACACTTTTTTGCAGCCTAGGTGGGCAAAGGGGCCCACATTCCAAAGAGCACCTTTCGGATTTCACAGGGCATTTTTTACACATTTTGATTTCAAACTTGTTACCACACATTTGGGCCCCTAGAATGCCAGGGCAGTATAACTACCCCACAAGTGACCCCATTTTGGAAAGAAGACACCCCAAGGTATTCCATGAGTGGCATGGCGAGTTCCTAGAATTTTTTATTTTTTGTCACAAGTTAGTGGAAAATGATGATTTTTTTTTTTCTTTTTTTTTCTTACAAAGTCTCATATTCCACTAACTTGTGACAAAAAATAAAAAGTTCTATGAACTCACTATGCCCATCACGAAATACCTTGGGGTCTCTTCTTTCCAAAATGGGGTCACTTGTGGGGTAGTTATACTGCCCTGGCATTCTAGGGGCCCAAATGTGTGGTAAGGAGTTTGAAATCAAATTCTGTAAAAAATGACCTGTGAAATCCGAAAGGTGCTCTTTGGAATATGGGCCCCTTTGCCCACCTAGGCTGCAAAAAAGTGTCACACATCTGGTATCTCCGTACTCAGGAGAAGGTGGGGAATGTGTTTTGGGGTGTCATTTTACATATACCCATGCTGGGTGAGAGAAATATCTTGGCAAAAGACAACTTTTCCCATTTTTTTTATACAAAGTTGGCATTTGACCAAGATATTTATCTCACCCAGCATGGGTATATGTAAAAAGACACCCCAAAACACATTCCTCAACTTCTCCTGAATACAGAGATACCAGATGTGACACTTTTTTGCAGCCTAGGTGGGCAAAGGGGCCCATATTCCAAAGAGCACCTTTCGGATTTCACTCGTCATTTTTTACTGAATTTGATTTCAAACTCCTTACCACACATTTGGGCCCCTAGAATGCCAGGGCAGTATAACTACCCCACAAGTGACCCCATTTTGGAAAGAAGACACCCCAAGGTATTTCGTGATGGGCATAGTGAGTTCATGGAAGTTTTTATTTTTTGTCACAAGTTAGTGGAATATGAGACTTTGTATGAAAAAAAAAAAAAAAAAAAAATCATCATTTTCCACTAACTTGTGACAAAAAAAAAAATTCTAGGAACTCGCCATGCCCCTCACGGAATACCTTGGGGTGTCTTCTTTCCAAAATGGGGTCGCTTGTGGGGTAGTTATACTGCCCTGGCATTTTCCAGGGGCCCTAATGTGTGGTAAGTAGGTAAATGACCTGTGAAATCCGAAAGGAGCTCTTTGGAATGTGGGCACCTTTGCCCACCTAGGCTGCAAAAAAGTGTCACACATGTGGTATCTCCGTTCTCAGGAGAAGTTGGGGAATGTGTTTTGGGGTGTCATTTTACATATACCCATGCTGGGTGAGAGAAATATCTTGGCAAAAGACAACTTTTCCCATTTTTTTATACAAAGTTGTCTTTTGCCAAGATATTTCTCTCACCCAGCATGGGTATATGTAAAATGACACCCCAAAACACATTCCCCAACTTCTCCTGAGTACGGAGATACCCCATGTGTGACACTTTTTTGCAGCCTAGATGCGCAAAGGGGCCCACATTCCTTTTAGGAGGGCATTTTTAGACATTTGGATCCCAGACTTCTTCTCACGCTTTACGGCCCCTAAAATGCCAGGGCAGTATAAATACCCCACATGTGACCCCATTTTGGAAAGAAGACACCCCAAGGTATTCAATGAGGGGCATGGTGAGTTCAAAGAATTTTTTTTTTTTTGGCACAAGTTAGCGGAAATTGATTTTTTTCGTTTTTTCTCACAAAGTCTCCCTTTCCGCTAACTTGGGACAAAAATTTCAATCTTTCCTGGACTCAATATGCCCCTCAGCGAATACCTTGGGGTGTCTTCTTTCCAAAATGGGGTCATTTGTGGGGTGTTTGTACTGCCCTGGCATTTGAGGGTCTCCACAATCATTACATGTATGGCCAGCATTAGGAGTTTCTGCTATTCTCCTTATATTGAGCATACGGGTAATGAGATTTTTTTTTTCCGTTCAGCCTCTGGGCTGAAAGAAAAAATGAACGGCACAGATTTCTTCATTCGCATCGATCAATGTGGATGGAAAAATCTCTGCCAAAAAAAGAAAAAGGAGGGGAAAGGCGTCTGCCAGGACATAGGAGCTCCGCCCAACATCCATACCCACTTAGCTCGTATGCCCTGGCAAACCAGATTTATCCATTCACATCAATCGATGTGGATGAATAAATCATTGCCGGGATTTTTTAATTTTTTTTATATATACAAAGTGTTTGCCAAAGTATATGAACACCGCCACCTCCTCAGCTCATATGCCTCGGCAAACGTATCTTTTACTGCAGAGGAGAAATCTCGTCTTGCAGCGCCGCATAAACCGACTTGCGTGTAATCTGACAGCAGCGCAATGCTTCTGTCAGAATGCACATCAGTGCTGCAGCTAGTCGATCGCTTGGTCCACCTAGAAGGTAAAAAAAAAAAAAAAAAAAAAAACAGGCCGCAACGCAATAAATTTATTAACATTAACTTTAGAGAACATTAACTTTTATAAACTTTTGAAACAGAACAATAACTTTTTTGCTTACCGGTGTTTTTTTTTTTGTTTTGTTACCTTTATAGGACAAACCTCTCCTTCCCCATGGGACAATGTGCAAAGCGCAAATCGCCCAGAGATGTGGCGAAGTACATTATGCACTTTGTCCCAGGTGAAAGGAGAGGTTTGTGGCAGCTCTGTGTGAAAGGGCCCTAATAGCCCTGTGTGCCTGTCCTGTGTCACGCGATCCCTACACTAATAGTGTACCTGAGTGTGGAACTTGCGGAAACACTCCCCTATGCATAGGGCAGGCTGGTCAGGACAGTCAGGACAAAAAACGGTGGTGTCACGCCTTATTCCAGCCCTGCTGCAGACACGACATCTTTTTCTTGGGGAACGTTGAGTTGGGGTACCAGGATAGACAGACGGGAAGTGTCTGCCATGTAGCCGGCTCACTACATCAGGGCCTTGGGGCACGGACCCTCCTGGATACAGGAGTTCCGAAATGATCTCTTCCTGGAATTTTAGGAAGGATCCCGTTCTCCCAGCCTTACTGTAGAGAACAAAACTATTATACATCGCCAATTGAATTAAATATACAGACACCTTTTTATACCAGCGTCTGGTGCGTCGGGAAACTAAATAGGGAGCCAACATCTGGTCATTGAAGTCCACCCCTCCCATGTGAAGGTTATAGTCATGGACAGAGAGGGGTTTCACAATGACTCCAGTTGCCCGTTCAATTTGGACAGTCGTGTCTGCGTGAATGGTGGACAGAAGGTAAACGTCCCTCTTGTCCCTCCACTTCACCGCGAGCAGTTCTTGGTCACACAAGGCAGCCCTCTCCCCCCGTGCTAGTCGGGTACTAACGAGCCGTTGGGGGAAGCCCCGGCGACTAGGTCGCGCGGTGCCACAGCATTGAATTCCGACTAGATGTAAGTGCCGAAAGAGGGCCACGCTTGAGTAAAAATTGTCCACGTATAAGTGGTACCCCTTGTGGAGTAAGGGTGACACCAAGTCCCAAACAATCTTGCCACTGCTCCCCAGGTAGTCAGGACATCCGACCGGCTCCAGTTTTGAGTCTTTTCCCTCATAGACCCTAAAACGATATGTATAGCCTGTGGCCCTTTCACAGAGCTTATACAGTTTGACCCCATAACGGGTGCGCTTGCTGGGGATGTACTGTTTTATGCCAAGGCGCCCGGTAAAATGTACTAGGGACTCGTCTATGCAGATGTTTTGATTAGGGGTATACGCATCTGCAAATCTGGATGACAAATGGTCTATGAGGGGCCGAATTTTATGGAGCCGGTCATAAGCAGGGTGGCCTCTTGGATGACAGGTGCTATTGTCCGTAAAATGCATAAAGCGCATGATGGCCTCAAAACGTGCCCTAGACATTGCAGCAGAGAACATGGGCATGTAATGTATTGGGTCTTTAGACCAATATGACCGCAATACATTTTTTTTTGTTAGACCCATGCTGAGGAGAAGGCCCAAAAAATTTTTTAACTCGGAAACGGTGACTGGTTTCCACCGGAAAGGCTGGGCATAGAAGCTTTCCGGATTGGCGGTAATAAACTGTGTGGCGTAGCGGTTGGTTTCTGCCACAACTAGGTCATAGAGATCCGCGGTGAAGAACAGCTCAAAAAACTTAAGGGCCGATCCTAAATGAGCCGTCTCCACGCGAACTCCAGACTGGGCGGTGAAAGGGGGCAATACGGGTGCGGCGGAAGCAGGGGAGTGCCAATTGGGATTTGCCAGCACCTCTGGGAGACTAAGGGTTCTACGGGCCTGTGAACGCGGTGGCTGCGACAGGGGAGTTACTGCACGTGCCACCGTACCAGCTGGAACTGCCCTTCTGGTGCTCGCCACTTCACCAGGGAATACGGCAGTGCTGGTAGAAGGTCCAGGATGTGCTGCGCTGCTGGTGTATGCCGCACCATAAACAAGATCAGCGCTAGCACCACTCTGCTGCAAATGAGGGTCATCATGCAGGGTAGGCAGAACCCTGACATGGGATCGGGTACGTCTGGCCGTAGCAGGGACCTCTACCTCGTCATCCTCACTAGCGGTTAGAGTGCCACTGCTGTCTACAGGTTCATATTCTGAACCACTGGATTCAGCGGGTGAGTCGTCCCCATCGCTTTCATCCATCAGGGCCAGAATCCTGTAGGCCTCTTCAGCGGAATACCCCTTGTTTGACATTTTGGGTTCACTAAATTTAGGGGGTATTCCTCTGAGACTACCCAGGAAAAAGAGCAAACCTACCTAGTAAAAAGGAGTGCTTGCGAAGTAAAGCTGCGACCGCTAATAAAGATCCAAAAAGCTCAAAAGTGATCTTTATAGCGGCGCAGCGATTTTACTGTGTTTTTGCAGTGATCAGAAAAAAAAAATTCGGTCACTGCGGTGGGGCGGACTGAACGCAAGTGTGGGCACAAGATCAGGCCTGATCGGGCGAACACTGCGTTTTTTGTAGAACCTAAGGTGACCCTAATGTACTTATATAGATCTGATTGCGATCAGTATTGATCACTTACAGATACTATATAGTACTAGTGCTGATTAGCGACAGCGATGACGCTAATCAGCGACTAATCGGTGACTGCGGTGCGGTGCGGTGGGCGCTAAACTACCTAGCAAGTAGCTAACTAACTGGCAGTGATAAGGGACCCTTACAGGGGGGGTGATCAGTGACAGGGGGGTGACAAGGGGGTGATCAGGGAGTCTAATATGGGCGATCAGGTGCTAAATAAGGGGTTAAATAAATGACAGGGTAATGTCTAATGTGTAGTGTGGTGATTTGGTGCTACTTACTGAGCTGCCTGTGTCCTCTGGTGGTCGATCCAAGCGAAAGGGACCACCAGAGGACCAGGCAGCAGTTATATCAGACGCTATTTTCAAAATAGCGTCTGATATAACCTTTTCATTCGTCCATTCAAAAATCTACAGCCTGCCAGCGAATGATCGCGGCCGGCAGGCTGTAGAAGAACTTGTGCACTATGCGTTCCTGTGAACGCGCGCTCCTGAGTGCGCGCGTTCACAGGAAATCTCGGCTCACGCGAGATGACGCCAATCGGCGTTAGCGTAGCCTGGGGGAGCCGCAGAGATGACGCCTTTCGGCGTTACAGTAGCGGTAAGTGGTTAAGATGAATGAGGCATGGATCCCGAAGGGACTGACAGTGGGGGATGCATTTGACTAAAAAAGTCCTTATGAGATGCCTTGGTCTAAAAATGGTCCCCACGCTGCTGTATTTAATCTCTGCATGCCGGATGACTTGCGTGACTTCTCCGCCACCAACTAGGGTTCAAGCTGCAATGTTTTAGTACACTTTCTGCCTGGAAAACATAAACAAAACAAAAAAAAAGGCACATACATGTGTCAATTCCCCTTCGTGATCGTTACCTTGTTGTGGTGAAGGGGCTTGCGTATCACAATAAAGTGATCACCTCTATGAGTGTGTTGGCAGTGTTGGCACACTCCAGATGAGATGAGGTCGTTGCTTCATTGTGAACAGACCAAAGCGATCAGCTGGATAATTTTTCATAGAAAAAACATAAATTTTCTTTGTGATCTAAGGTGATCATTAAAGCCAGCAATGGGCCCACACTGCAGAATCATTGTTTTCTGGGTCACTTAACTGTCACTGAACTACCTCAGCACGACCATAGGCTTTGAAAAACCGCCATCACCTGGAATCTCCCGAACATGCGCACGAGCACAGTCATCACTACACCAAGATTGACGCATAGAGGAATAAAATTTATGTCATGAGTGTGTCAACTATTGACAACTCTTTGCGGTTGTTTGCGGTGCGTTAAATGGGGAGTTTGGTCTGTCACTGTGAAGCGGGCGTAACGCTTACACTACCTTATCGATACAACATCATACCTGATCGTATACACACACTGGATGTTTTAAAGCACGTTATTCAAAACAATTTAGGAATGTTAGGTGATTTATGCCCTTTATGGATTAAAACCCAACTCTGCATCAACTACGTAATTTTCCATTGGAGTTTTGCCATGGATCTTCCTCCGGCATGCCACAGTCCAGGTGTTAGTCCCCTTGAAACAACTTTTCCATCACTATTGTGGCCAGAAAGAGTCCCTGTGGGTTTTAAAATTCGCCTGCCTATTGAAGTCTATGGCGGTTTGCGAACATTTGCGTAAATTTGCGTTTGCCATTCGCGAACGGAAGATTTTATGTTCGCGACATCTCTAGTGACTATATATTACCAACATACAGAGACTAAATACCACCATATTGGATAATAGCTCATACCATGACTGAATAACAAACACTGCAACGTTATAGCACCATATCATGACTGGATAACAGCACTATACATTGACTGGATAACAGCACTATACATTGACTGGATAACAGCACCATACAGTAATTGGTTAACACTGCCATACAGTGACTGGATAACACTAAAATACAGTGACTGGATAACACTAAAATACAGTGACTGGATAACACTGAAATACAGTGGCTGGTTAACACTGAAATACAGTGGCTGGTTAACACTGAAATACAGTGGCTGGTTAACACTGCCATACAGTGGCTGGTTAACACTGCCATACAGTGACTGGATAACACTGCCATACAATGACTAGAGAACACCAGCATGTACAGTAACTGGATAATATGGCCATAAAGTGACTGGATAGCACCACCATACAGTGACTAGATAACACCACCACACAATGACTGGATAATGTCGCTATACAATGACTGGATAACACTGCCATACAGTGATTGGATAACAGAGTATAAGGGGGCACAGTAGAATATATGACCAGGGGCACAGTGTAGAGTATAAGAGGGCAAAGTACAGGGGTATCTCCTTATACTCCTGTAATATGCCTCCTGCACAGTATTATAATGGGACATAGTGCAGGGAATAAGACACAGGGCAGGGGGCACAGTACAGGGTGGTGGACAAATACACTGTAGTGGGCCCAGTACAGGGCAGGGGGCACAATACAGCATAGGGTGCACAGTACAGGGCAGGGGGCGCAGTACAGAGAAGGGGGCACAGTACAGGGCTGGGGGCACAGTACGGGGTGGTGGACAAATACATGGTAGTGGCCCCAGTACAGCATAGGGTGTACAGTACAGGGCAGGGGTCGCAATATAGAGAAGGGGGCACAGTACAGGGCTGGGGACACAGGGCTTGTGGCGCAGAGCAAAGGGCACAGTACAGGGCAGGGGGCACAGACTCACCATTTTTGGTCAGGCTGGCAGAGAGTTCTAAGCAGGAGGTCGACAGGAGACAGAAGTTGAGGGAAAAAGGGTGCAGGGATTCTGCGAGTCTGCAAATTCCCCGGCTATCAGCACGTTAAACACAGACACAATCTTCTTTGACTGCAGACAGATCACACAGGAAGCTGTGCACTGGCCGGACTGCAGATAGTGCTCCGCTCAGCAACCAAGGGCACAAGAGCTGCCTGGGTCTTAGCCCCGAGGCACAACACTACGTGGGGACATACCTGAAAAGTTTTCAGGTATCTCCCCCAAAAGCCCAGTGACTGATGTGCACATGTGCACTGTGCTGCTGCCGTGGAGCTCCTCTTGCCTGTTTTCTCCCGCCTGCCGCTCCCTCCTCCTCCTCAGGTCAGGTCAGTAGGCGGGCCTAATTAGACCAGTGAGATGCTGGCGGGGGGGGGGTGCCACACTGTATGTGAATTGTGAAGGGGCCCCCGCTGTATGTGAAGGGGCCTCTGATGTATGTGAAGGGGCCACCGCTGTATTAAACAATCATCTGAGACAGTCGCACGCTGCTAGGCGCCGGGCCCCTTGTCAGCCCGGGCCCCGAAGCAGCTGCTTCCCCGGTAGTTACGCCACTGTGTCTCAGTCTGATCATGGGTCTAATGACTTGAAATTAGAGCATTTTACATCCCATGGTCATTTTGGACATTATGATTAGAGATGAGCGAATTTTTAAAAGATTCAATTCAGCAGGTTTGCTGAATCTTTCGGAAAAATTAGCTTTGATCCGAATTTATTCACTGCGAATCAATTTACAAAATGGCTATTTCCTGACTGCTGAGAGCCTTTAAAGTGGTGTAGAACACTGTACCTTGTAGTAACACGCATAGGGAGTCTGCTTTGGTAGTGAAATAATACTGTCAGTCCGTATGACATACAGATGACAGGTGTCACTCTTAGAATCATGCACACTTCACTTATTTGGGCAGTCACGGGGCCAACGCTGACCAAATAACTCAACTCAAGTGTGAACTCAGCCTTACAGGTAGATGTTAGCACCAGGTATACAGAAACGTGCCGAGTCCCAAGATCCCACTGTAGCGCACTCCTTTTACACCTTCATCAGATGATTCCACATAGATGTCTACAGAACCTGCTGTATTAAACGCTTATACAAGTAGAGCCCCCCTGACAGAGTGGAGAGGGTGTCAGCAGTAAATTTGTGTTGAGGTCACAGATTTTTTTGCCCTTCCTCTGATCCGTCAGAAAAATAACCCACAAAAAACGGATCCTGTCTGTGGAGCCTAAGCCTTCACTCGGTCAGCCATTTCTCAATAATCCATCAGTATTGCTAATGCCAAAAAAAATAAAAAAAACAGGAGTGGATCAAAAACAGAGATGACACGTGAATAGAGTTGAGCGAACACCTGGATGTTCGGGTTCGAGAAGTTCGGCCGAACTTCCCGGAAATGTTCGTGTTCGGGATCCGAACCCGATCCGAACTTCGACCCGAACCCGAACCCCATTGAAGTCAATGGGGACCCGAACTTTTGGGCACTAAAAAGGCTGTAAAACAGCCCAGGAAAGAGCTAGAGGGCTGCAAAAGGCAGCAACATGTAGGTAAATCCCCTGCAAACAAATGTGGATAGGGAAATGAATTAAAATAAAAATAAAAAAAATAAAAATGAACCAATATCAATTGGACAGAGGTCCCATAGCAGAGAATCTGGCTTCACGTCAGCAGAGAATCAGTCTCTTCATGCCATAGCAAAGAATCTGGCTTCATGTCAGCAGAGAATCAGTCTCTTCATGCCATAGCAGAGCAATCTGGCTTCATGTCAGCGCAGAATCAGTCTTCATGTCATAGCAGAGAATCAGGCTTCACGTCAGCCACCACTGGAACAGGCCACTGTCACACATTTAGGCCCAGGCACCCAGGCAGAGGAGAGAGGTCCCGTAACAGAGAATCTGGCCTTATGTCAGCACAGAATATGTATTCATGTCATAGCAGAGAATCAGGCTTCACGTCACCCACCACTGGAACAGGCCACTGTCACACATTTAGGCCCCGGCACCCAGACAGAGGAGAGCGGTCCCGTAACAGAGAATCTGGCCTTATGTCAGCACAGAATATGTATTCATGTCATAGCAGAGAATCAGGCTTCACGTCACCCACCACTGGAACAGGCCACTGTCACACATTTAGGCCCAGGCAGAGGAGAGAGGTCCCGTAACAGAGAATCTGGCCTTATGTCAGCGCAGAATCTGTATTCATGTCATAGCAGAGAATCAGGCTTCACGTCACCCACCACTGGAACAGGCCACTGTCACACATTTAGGCCCCGGCACCCAGACAGAGGAGAGGTTCATTCAACTTTGGGTTGCCCCACAATATAATGGTAAAATGAAATTAAAAATAGTATTGAATGATGAAGTGCCCTGGAGTAGAATAATATATTGTTAAGGGGAGGTAGTTAATATCTAATCTGCACAAGGGATGGACAGGTCCTGTGGGATCCATGCCTGGTTCATTTTTATGAACGTCAGCTTGTCCACATTGGCTGTAGACAGGCGGCTGCGTTTGTCTGTAATGACGCCCCCTGCCGTGCTGAACACACGTTCAGACAAAACGCTGGCCGCCGGGCAGGCCAGCACCTCCAAGGCATAAAAGGCTAGCTCTGGCCACGTGGACAATTTGGAGACCCAGAAGTTGAATGGGGCCGAACCATCAGTCAGTACGTGGAGGAGTGTGCACAGGTACTGTTCCACCATGTTAGTGAAATGTTGCCTCCTGCTAACACGTTCCGTATCAGGAGGTGGTGCAGTTAGCTGTGGCGTGGTGACAAAACTTTTCCACATCTCTGCCATGCTAATCCTGCCCTCAGAGGAGCTGGCCGTGACACAGCTGCGTTGGCGACCTCTTGCTCCTCCTCTGCCTTGGGCTTCCACTGGTTCCCCTGTGACATTTGGGAATGCTCTCAGTAGCGCGTCTACCAACTTGCGCTTATACTCGCGCATCTTCCTATCACGCTCCAGTGTAGGAAGTAAGGTGGGTACATTGTCTTTGTACCGGGGATCCAGCAGGGTGGCAACCCAGTAGTCTGCACA
Organism: Bufo bufo; assembly: GCF_905171765.1. Lineage (NCBI taxonomy): Eukaryota > Metazoa > Chordata > Amphibia > Anura > Bufonidae > Bufo > Bufo bufo. The sequence goes on from NC_053392.1 coordinate 353,577,931, forward strand.
CGTTAAAATGTGGGCAACTCTGCTGTCGTTGCGCAGGCACTGCAGCATGTAGTCGCTCATGTGTGCCAGGCTGCCCAGAGGTAAGGACAAGCTGTCCTCTGTGGGAGGCGTATCGTCATCGTCCTGTGTTTCCCCCCAGCCACGCACCAGTGATGGGCCCGAGCTGCTTTGGGTGCCACCCCGCTGTGAACATGCTTCATCCTCATCCTCCTCCACCTCCTCCTCATCCTCGTCCTCCTCGTCCTCCAGTAGTGGGCCCTGTCTGGCCACATTTGTACCTGGCCTCTGCTGTTGCAAAAAACCTCCCTCTGAGTCACTTTGAAGAGACTGGCCTAAAAGTGCTAAAAATGACCCCTCTTCCTCCTCTTCCTCCTGGGCCACCTCCTCTTCCATCATCGCCCTAAGTGTTTTCTCAAGGAGACATAGAAGTGGTATTGTAACGCTGATAACGGTGTCATCGCCACTGGCCATGTTGGTGGAGTACTCGAAACAGCGCAACAGGGCACACAGGTCTCGCATGGAGGCCCAGTCATTGGTAGTGAAGTGGGTCTGATCCGCAGCGCGACTGACCCGTGCGTGCTGCAGCTGAAACTCCACTATGGCCTGCTGCTGCTCGCACAGTCTGTCCAGCATATGCAAGGTGGAGTTCCACCTGGTGGGCACGTCGCATATGAGGCGGTGAGCGGGAAGGCTGAAGTTACGCTGTAGCGCAGACAGGCGAGCAGCGGCAGGGTGTGAACGCCGGAAGCGCGAACAGACGGCCCGCACTTTATGCAGCAGCTCTGACATGTCGGGGTAGTTGCGAATGAACTTCTGCACCACCAAATTCATCACATGCGCCAGGCAAGGGATGTGCGTCAAACCGGCTAGTCCCAGAGCTGCAACGAGATTTCGCCCATTATCGCACACCACCAGGCCGGGCTTGAGGCTCACCGGCAGCAACCACTCGTCGGTCTGTTGTTCTATACCCCGCCACAACTCCTGTGCGGTGTGGGGCCTGTCCCCCAAACATATGAGTTTCAAAATGGCCTGCTGACGTTTACCCCGTGCTGTGCTGAAGTTGGTGGTGAAGGTGTGTGGCTGACTGGATGAGCAGGTGGAAGAAGAGGAGGAGGAAGCTGAGTAGGAGGAGGAGGAGACAGGAGGCAAAGAATGTTGCCCTGCGATCCTTGGCGGCGGAAGGACGTGGGCCAAATAGCTCTCCGCCTGGGGCCCAGCCGCCACTACATTTACCCAGTGTGCAGTTAGGGAGATATAGCGTCCCTGGCTGCGCTTACTGGTCCACGTATCTGTGGTTAGGTGGACCTTGCCACAGATGGCGTTGCGCAGTGCACACTTGATTTTATCGGACACTTGTTTGTGCAGGGAAGGCACGGCTCTCTTGGAGAAGTAGTGGCGGCTGGGAACAACATACTGTGGGACAGCAAGTGACATGAGCTGTTTGAAGCTGTGTGTGTCCACCAGCCTAAATGACAGCATTTCATAGGCCAGTAGTTTAGAAATGCTGGCATTCAGGGCCAGGGATCGAGGGTGGCTAGGTGGGAATTTACGCTTTCTCTCAAATGTTTGTGAGATGGAGAGCTGAACGCTGCTGTGTGACATGGTTGAGATGCTTGGTGACGCAGGTGGTGGTGTTGGTGGTACATCCCATGTTTGCTGGGCGGCAAGTGCCAACGTCCCTCCAGAGGGGGAGGAAGAGGCCGAGGCGGCGGCAGCAGCAGAAGAGGCCGAGGCGGCAGCAGCAGAAGAGGTAGCAGGGGGAGCCTGAGTGACTTCCTTGTTTTTAAGGCGTTTACTCCACTGCAGTTCATGCTTTGCATGCAGGTGCCTGGTCATGCAGGTTGTGCTAAGGTTCAGAACGTTAATGCCTCGCTTCAGGCTCTGATGGCACAGCGTGCAAACCACTCGGGTCTTGTCGTCAGCACATTGTTTGAAGAAGTGCCATGCCAGGGAACTTCTTGAAGCTGCCTTTGGGGTGCTCGGTCCCAGATGGCGGCGGTCAATAGCAGGCGGAGTCTCTTGGTGGCGGGTGTTCTGATTTTGCCCACTGCTCCCTCTTTTGCTACGCTGTTGGCTCGGTCTCACCACTGCCTCTTCCTCCGAACTCTGAAAGTCAGTGGCACGACCTTCATTCCATGTGGGGTCTAGGACCTCATCGTCCCCTGGATCGTCTTCCACCCAGTCTTGACCCCTGACCTCCTGTTCAGTCTGCACACTGCAGAAAGACGCAGCAGTTGGCACCTGTGTTTCGTCATCATCAGAGACGTGCTGAGGTGGTATTCCCATGTCCCCATCATCAGGAAACATAAGTGGTTGTGCGTTAGTGCATTCTATCTCTTCCACCCCTGGTGAAGGGCTAGGTGGATGCCCTTGGAAAACCCTGGCAGCAGAGTCTTCAAACAGCATAAGAGACTGCTGCATAACTTGAGGCTCAGACAGTTTCCCTGATATGCATGGGGGTGATGTGACAGACTGATGGGCTTGGTTTTCATGCGCCATCTGTGCGCTTTCTGCAGAAGACTGGGTGGGAGATAATGTGAACGTGCTGGATGCACTGTCGGCCACCCAATTGACTAATGCCTGTACCTGCTCAGGCCTTACCATCCTTAGAACGGCATTGGGCCCCACCAAATATCCCTGTAAATTCTGGCGGCTACTGGGACCTGAGGTAGTTGGTTCACTAGGACGTGTGGCTGTGGCAGAACGGTCACGTCCTCTCCCAGCACCAGAGGGTCCACTAACACCACCACGACCATGTCCACGTCCGCGTCCGCGTCCCTTATTAGATGTTTTCCTCATTGTTCCCGTTCACCACAATTTTGAGAATGGCAAATTTGGGAATGCTTTTTCAACCCAGAACAAAAAGTCTGCTTTGACGGTCACTACAAATAACTTGACCAGCTAAAACTGTGCAGATTTGGTTGAATAGAGATGTGAGACCTGTTTTTTTTTGCGCTGTGTGACAGTTATAGCTTTAATCACAGAATGACACTTCTATCAGCACGCTAGCGTGTGTCTTAGGTTTTTCTGAATGATACTATCAATAACTTTAATGGAAGATTTTCTTTTTGGGATAGATTTCAAGTAGGCCTGAAATACCACAAACTAGTTATTTTCAGAATGGCAAATTTGGGAATGCTTTTTCAACCCAGAACAAAAAGTCTGCTTTGACGGTCACTACAAATAACTTGACCAGCTAAAACTGTGCAGATTTGGTTGAATAGAAATGTCAGGTCTATTTTTTAGGCGCTGGGTGACAGGCTCAACTTGCCCCTGATGTAATATATGGCCAAAAAATAACCAGACTGTTGATGGTTAAATGCACTTGGGTGAAACAGGCTCAGCCTGCAGCTGTTGTAGGATATAGCACAAAATAACCACACTATCGATGGTTAAATACACTTGGTGATAGCTCGTGCTGGCACACCACAAGTCACAAAATGGCCGCCGATCACCCCAGAAAAAAAGTGATCTAAAAACGCTCTGGGCAGCCTCAAAAAAAGTGAGCAAGTCAATAATAGCACTTCAATGATCCACAGCTGCAGATCGATCACAGAATGAAGTCTTTTGGAGGAGTTAATCTGCCTAATCTCGCCCTAACGTCGCAGCTGCAACCTCTCCCTATACTGATCATAGCAGAGTGACGTGCGGCGCTACGTGACTCCAGCTTAAATAGAGGCTGGGTCACATGGTGCACTGGCCAATCACAGCCATGCCAATAGTAGGCAAGGCTGTGATGGCCTCTTGGGGCAAGTAGTATGACGCTTGTTGATTGGCTGCTTTGCAGCCTTTCAAAAAGCGCCAAGAAAGCGCCGAACACCGAACCCGAACCCGGACTTTTACGAAAATGTTCGGGTCCGTGTCACGGACACCCCAAAATTTGGTACGAACCCGAACTATACAGTTCGGGTTCGCTCATCCCTACACGTGAATAGAATATTTGCATTTCTTCGATGTTTTCTACCCACTCCTGCGTTTGGCTACCAAATCATAAGCCAATTCTGATGGGACCATACAAGCCTTACATCTGCTACACAGACAGGATCTATTGTGCGTCTCATTTTTCCTTCCATTTGACAGATCAGAAGAAAGGTCAAATAATTGATGATGTCAGCCAGGCCGAAAGGCAAAATAGTGGACCAGTCATTAAGTGGGGAGGGTGGGAACCGCACGAGAAGTCCACAGAGTGGATCTATTACATAATGGTGAGGTGGAAGCAGCATGAGGAGACTAGAGTGGCCTAATGCTGACTCGCTCATTGTGCTACCGAGTAGCACAATGACCGAGTCTGGAGGTGGCGGCATCAGGAGAAAGCCACAGAGTGACACAATGACAGAGTCTGGAGGTGGCGGCAGCATCAGGAGGTTGTCATTGTTTTCATGTACTTTTTGTATATTTGTTGCTTCATAATATATATTTTCCTTACACTTTCAGATGTCACACGACCTCACATGATGTCATTCGGTCCATACTGCAAAATACGTTTTTCAGTCACCCATAATTTTTACCGAAAAAAAAACACTTTGAAAGAGTGGCACAATCACAGTCTGTAGATGGCAGCAGCATGAGGAGACCACAGAGTGGCAAGGTGACATAATGTGCAGATGAAGGCAGCACCAGCAGGATACCACAGAGTGGCAAGGTGACATAGTTTGGAGATGGCAGCAGCAGCTGCATCAGGAGACCACAAAGTGACCTGGTAACAGAGTGGGGCAGTGGGTGGCAATACAAGTACCTGCTGACGAAGGTGGGAGCAATAAGGAGCACTTGGCATTAGATGTGTGGCATCAGGTTGGTTGCAGCATCAGAGTAGTTGCTGAGGCAGGTAGTCAGAAGAAACCTGTCTTTTATCAAAGTGTTGGTGTGGCACCATGGATGATCTAGTCTGATGCATCAGGAATTGGTGGTTGGAAATCCTGGTTGATCCATGCCTGATTCATCTTGACAAAGGTCAGTCTCTCCACATTTTGGGTGGACAGGTGAGTTCTCCTTGAGGTAACTACAGTATGGCCCCAGCCACACTAAACACATGCTCTGATGCCACACTACTGGCCGGGCAGAACAGCTTTTCCAGGGAAAACTCTGTTAGTTGCGGCCACAAATCCAGTATGGCTACCCAGTAGATCAGCGGATCTTCAATGTGGAGTGGCAGGTTGCGCTCCAAGTATGCCACCACCTGTTGGTTCAGGTCCTGCTCCAAGTCTACCTTCTGCAGCTGGTGAATAGTTTCTTCACTATGTGGGTGAAGAAAGCTACTCATCAGTGACTGTAGACTCAGGTTGCTGCTAATGGAGCTGGTACTGCTCATGCCACCCCACTCCTCCCCAGCAGCCATGGCAGTGGAACATGAGCGCAGAGGGCCCCCCAGCCAGACCTGCGAGAGGATGGACAATGGCGCAGGTAGGCAGTAGCAAACTGACTACATAGTATGTCTCTGTAGGAGTTCAATTTGTCCTCCCTCTCGGTAGTTGTAAAAAGGGCCCCCATTATGGACCAGTAGCAAGGATCCAATAAGTTGGAGAGCCACAAATCATCCCTCTGCCAAATGGTGATAATTCGTCTGTCACAAAACAAGCAAGTAAACATAGTAAAGAGAGGATTACAGAGGCTCTACTGACAACAAATCACGGGTTGGTGCTCTCTCCAAATGGCAGTACCTATTGCCAAAGTATTGAGTACACTATAGAAATTCACGAGGTGGAGGGCACTCAGATGGCTGGATATATAGATAGTCAGATTGCAGATATGGTGTATAACCAGTTATTTATTAATTGCATATAGTAATTGCATATAAAATTACACCACTAAGTCGTAGTGATGTTTTGGCCACAAGTTATAGAGTAGGTAGGTAAGTATACTGTATACACTCACCTAAAGAATTATTAGGAACACCTGTTGTATTTCTCATTAATGCAATTATCTAGTCAACCAATCACATGGCAGTTGCTTCAATGCATTTAGGGGTGTGGTCATGGTCAAGACAATCTCCTGAACTCCAAACTGAATGTCAGAATGGGAAAGAAAGATGATTTAAGCAATTTTGAGCGTGGCATGGTTGTTGGTGCCAGACGGGCCGGTCTGAGTATTTCACTATCTGCTCAGTTACTGGGATTTTCATGCACAAACATTTCTAGGGTTTACAAAGAATGGTGTGAAAAGGGAAAAACATCCAGTATGCGGCAGTCCAATGGGCAAAAATGCCTTGTGGATGCTAGAGGTCAGAGGAGAATGGGCCGACTGATTCAAGCTGATAGAAGAGCAACGTTGACTGAAATAACCACTCGTTACAACCGAGGTATGCAGCAAAGCATTTGTGAAGCCACAACACGCACAACCTTGAGGCGGATGGGCTACAACAGCAGAAGACCCCACCGGGTACCACTCATCTCCACTACAAATAGGAAAAAGAGGCTACAATTTGCACAAGCTCACCAAAATTGGACTGTTGAAGACTGGAAAAATGTTGCCTGGTCTGATGAGTCTCGATTTCTGTTGAGACATTCAAATGGTAGAGTCCGAATTTGGCGTAAACAGAATGAGAACATGTATCTATCCTCTGATGGCTACTTCCAGCAGGATAATGCACCATGTCACAAAGCTCGAATCATTTCAAATTGGTTTCTTGAACATGACAATGAGTTCACTGTTCTAAAATGGCCCCCACAGTCACCAGATCTCAACCCAATAGAGCATCTTTGGGATGTGGTGGAACGGGAGCTTCGTGCCCTGAATGTGCATCCCTCAAATCTCCAACTGCAAGATGCTATCCTATCACTATGGGCCAACATTTCTAAAGAATGCTATCAGCACCTTGTTGAATCAATGCCTCGGTAGTTGCAAAAAATGCCCCCATTATGGACCAGTAGCGAGGATCCAACAAGTTCGAGAGCCACAAATCATCCCTCTGCCAAATGGTGATAATTCGTCTGTCACTAAACAAGCAAGTAAACATAGTAAAGACAGGATTACAGAGGCTCTACTGACAACAAATCATGGGTTGGTGCTCTCTCCAAATGGCAGTACCTATTGCCAAAGTATTGAGTACACTATAGAAATTTACGAGGTGGAGGGCAGATTGCAGATATGGTGTATAACCAGTTATTTATTAATTGCATATAGTAATTGCATATAAAATTACACCACTAAGTCGTAGTGATGTTTTGGACACAAGTTATAGAGTAGGTAGGTAAGTATACTGTATATATACCCCTATATAAAGGATGGTTAACCTACTTATGCAGGTGATCAGTCTGCATAGATGTCCTGTTAAAACTTATGGATGTGCACAATATAAATATAAATGTAAAAACCAAGTGAGATGGTCTGAAAAAATAAATAAATTAAAATTGCACTGATGTTAGTCCGCTTATATCCTGGAAGACAGTCACTTGGGATAAAAGAACAGTCTTACCACATACAATCTGAGTCTCAGGGAGCTGCTGTAGAAAAATATCTGTTAGCGGTGGTCCGGTCCTGGATGGCGTTGGTGCGCACGTGGTCCTCGGCGTCCTCGATGTCTCTCTCTGCTGCGGCTTCCGGGATCTCTGCTGCGTTCCACGTAGTACAGGAAGTGACGTTCTATGCGACCGGAAGGAACAGCCTTTTGCTCCGGTCAGCTGGATAATTACGTCAACAAGTTTGCAACCAGCTCAATGGATATTAGCCTGTAGTTTTTCTTTGTAGAGAAGTCTTTTTCAGCTTATTCGGATATCATAAATCCATGTACTGTCTCTCATAAAACCAAACTCGTTTCGGTGCACTCTTGCACCTTCATCAGTGATGGACAGTACTACTGATCTCCTTCCTATTTATAGGGGAGGGATCATTAAGGTATCTAGGCAAAATCGAAACTGTGGAATGGATCCGATTAACATCTTATCAAGCCTATAGAGTGTGAAGATTATTTATAGTTTATAGTTTTCTTATATCTTAAATAGCAGAATGTCCTTAAATAACGTAAAACAATAAGATTATAATAAAATCGACATTCGGATTCCGGTCAACAACAAAATCGACGATAAAGTTACATGGCATTAAAAATATGGCATTACAAATAATCGGTATGAAAAATAATCAATATGAAGAAGGGATGATCGACATCATAAGATAGAATAGAATAATCGGTATAAAAACGATCGGTATTGTATTCATAATCGATAAAAAAGATCATAATATTCAATAAAAAATTCAAGGCTTTCCAATTGGGTATATCATATGAAGTATAATGTATGTCTTCCTATTGTTGGTCATATATATATATTGATCAAAAGTATGTGTAAGTGGGGAGGGGGACCCGGCGGGGAGAGGCTGTCGAGGTGCTGATAGACAGCCAGACCTCGACAGACCGTCCCCGGGGGGCACACCTCCCTATAAGAATCCGAATAGTTCTAATTCTGCGTTTAGGCCAGCCGGAGTAATGGTCTCAAATTCGAAGATCTTGCGGATTCCGCTCTGGACATACTCGGTATATGATTGCCCCCTCTCCAAGATTTCTGGATTTTCTCCAATGCTATATAGATTAGCCCAGAGGGGTCTTTATTATGGTGTGTTTTAAAGTGTTGGGACAGTGTATGATTTTCATAGCCCTTTTTTATGTTGCCAATGTGTTCGGCTACTCTCTTTTTGAATAATCTCTTGGTCCGACCCACATACTGTTTGTGGCATGGACATTCCAAGATATAAACAACGTCTGAGGAATTACAGGACAAACTATCTTTGATTGTATGACTAAAAGAGTTCTGTCTTGATTGGACTTGTATAGTCTTTTTTGGGAAATGTGTTAATTTGCAATTATTGCAGCTCCCACATCTATCAAAGCCTTTTAAATTAAGCCAATTGGATTTAGTGCTTTTCTTTGTTTTTTTTTATAGTGGGGGCAATCAGCAAGCCTAAGTTGGGTGCTTTGGTATAAGAGATTAAAGGGTTATTTGGAAGGGAAGGGCCTATGATCTTGTCTCTTTGTAGATGGTGCCAATGTTTATGTATCAATGCATTATTCTTCTTATATATCTAATTATATCTCTAACTATAGTTAAGGCCGAATCTATAGTCTCTACTGGGTACTGTTTCGTTAGGAACTGTTCCTTTAATATTATGGCCTCCTTCTCAAAGTCTTCGTTCAGGGTACAGTTCTTTTTTAACCTTCTGAACTGGCTTGTTGGGATATTAAGTAGCCAGCGGGGAAGATGGCAACTGGTGTATAATATGTATCCATTTTTCATCACCGGCTTATGGTATGTACTACACACAAATTGGCTGCCTTTAATTTCTATCTTGAGGTCGAGAAATTCTATTTCAGAGTAACTGATTTTGATAGTAAATTTTAAGTTTCTGTCATTAAGATTAATTTGTGTTAGAAATTCATTTAAATGTGCCTCAGTGTCCTGTCAAATAAAAATATCGTCGATATAACGGCGCCAGAGCACCAGACCTGCCCCCAGCTGAGGTGTAATGATCTCATGTTCCCACTGCGCCATAAATAAATTGGCGTAACTGGGGGCAAATCTGGTGCCCATGGCCGTACCCCTTTCTTGAATATGAAAATCGGATACATCCCTATATCATTCAGAATGTCAGAGACAGCTATTAGACACTACTACATATAGGAAACTAAAGCCTGACCCAACAAATACCTTCTATAATGAGCTAAATAAATACTGCAACAAAGGCTATACGAATGGTATACTATTGGAACAGGAGCACAAATTCATTATCAATACCCCAAAACGTCTACCAATTTTCTATTGTTTACCGAAAATTCACAAAGATCCCGTGTTACCACCAGGCAGACCCATAATATCAGGAATAGGTTCCATAACATCAAACCTCTCACAGTATCTAGACAAACTACTTCAATCTGCAGTTAAAAAGACCCCCTTCGTATATAAAGGACACAAAGGATATAATTAAAACACTAGAATAATTGGAAGTTAAGGAACATTGGTATTTAGGCACAATGGATGTAAGCTCATTTAGATCATGAGCAAGGTCTGGAAGCCCTCAAACAACAATTAGAAATAGCCAATACATTGAATTTAGATCAGATAGAATACATATTGGAAGGAGTAAAACACATTTTAACACATAACTATTTTTATTATGATTCCGATTTTTATATGCAAGAAAGGGGTACGGCCATGGGCACAGGAAGAATTGGGGGACAAAATACGAATAATCCTTCCGTTTCATGGACAATATAAGAAGATTAATGCATTGATACATAAACATTGGCACCATCTACAAAGAGACAAGATCATAGGTCCTTCCCTTCCAAATAACCCTTTAATCTCTTATACCAAAGCACCCAATTTAGGCTTACTGATTGCCCCCACTATAAAAAACCCAAAGAAAAGCACTAAATCCAATTGGCTTAATTTAAAAGGCTTTTATAGATGTGGGAGCTGCAATAATTGCAAATTAACACATTTCCCAAAAAAGACTATACAAGTCCAATCAAGACAGAACTCTTTTAGTCATACAATCAAAGATAGTTTGTCCTGTAATTCCTCAGACGTTGTTTATATCTTGGAATGTCCGTGCCACAAACAGTATGTGGGTCGGACCAAGAGATTATTCAAAAAGAGAGTAGCCGAACACATTGGCAACATAAAAAAGGGCTATGAGAATCATACACTGTCCCAACACTTTAAAACACACCATAATAAAGACCCCTCTGGGCTAATCTATATAGCATTGGAGAAAATCCAGAAATCTTGGAGAGAGGGCAATCATATATCGAGTATGTCCAGAGCGGAATCCCGCAAGATCTTCAAATTCGAGACCATTACTCCGGCTGTCCTAAACGCAGAATTAGAACTATTCGGATTCTTATAGGGAGGTGTGCCGGGGACGGTCTGTTGAGGTCTGGCTGTCTATCGGCACCTCGACAGCCTCTCCCCGCCGGGCCCCTCTCCCCACTTACACATACTTTTGATCAATATACAGTACAGACCAAAAGTTTGGACACACCTTCTCATTCAAAGAGTTTTCTTTATTTTCATGACTATGAAGGCATCAAAACTATGAATTAACACATGTGGAATTATATACATAACAAACAAGTGTGAATCAACTGAAAATATGTCATATTCTAGGTTCTTCAAAGTAGCCACCTTTTGCTTTGATTACTGCTTTGCACACTCTTGGCATTCTAATGATGAGCTTCAAGAGGTAGTCCCCTGAAATGGTCTTCCAACAGTCTTGAAGGTGTTCCCAGAGATGCTTAGCACTTGTTGGCCCTTTTGCCTTCACTCTGCGGTCCAGCTAACCCCAAACCATCTCGATTGGGTTCAGGTCCGGTGACTGTGGAGGCCAGGTCATCTGGCGCAGCACCCCATCACTCTCCTTCATGGTCAAATAGCCCTTACTTTCAAAGTTTTCCCAATTTTTCGGCTGACTGACTGACCTTCATTTCTTAAAGTAATGATGGCCACTCGTTTTTCTTTACTTAGCTGCTTTTTTCTTGCCATAATACAAATTCTAACAGTCTATTCAGTAGGACTATCAGCTGTGTATCCACCTGACTTCTCCTCAATGCAACTGATGATCCTAACCCCATTTATAAGGCAAGAAATCCAACTTCTTAAACCTGACAGGGCACACCTGTGAAGTGAAAACCATTTCAGGGGACTACCTCTTGAAGCTCATCAAGAGAATGCCAAGAGTGTGCAAAGCAGTAATCAAAGCAAAGGGTGGCTACTTTGAAGAACCTAGAATATGACATTTTCAGTTGTTTCACACTTGTTTGTTATGTATATAATTCCACATATGTTAATTCATAGTTTTGATACCTTCAGTGTGAATCTACAATTTTCATAAAAAATCTAGATCACAGCAATGGTTTCTTTCAAGGATATTTATTTTTCAATTGGTATGCGGCTTTTATTGTGCAAACGTTTTCGGCCGTATCTGGCCTTCGTCAGGCACTATGAAGGTTACAATAAAGCAATTTCAGTAACACTTAGTTTCCAGTTAATTTACATCATTGATTATAGGAATATCTTCATAATATACATATGTATGTCAAAAAGAAAAAGATAAGGAGTAAAATAAAATAAATATAAAAGTTTCGCCGTCCTTTGATTATTCACATGTAGGTTGTATAAATCACAATGGTGTAAAATATCTGTTGTAGGTTAAGGTAGTGCGTTCCACCACACAATTGAGCGCGAATTGGCCTAGATTCCGCCTGGCCCTTATAAAAGAGCATAGAATGACCACATGAACATGCGTTTATACACATTTCGGCGGCCATAGGCTCCACATATATATAACAGCATCTTCCCCTGTTTACCTCCAGCGGCACAGGTAAGTAGCTACTAGCTAAAAGATAACTCTGCTTGATTTATATAAGTCTCTCTCTATATGTTATGGTTCATGCATTATGTGTAATAATATTACTATCTGGATCATGGTTCATACATTCCGGTTTATGCATCATGCAAAACAACACTATTATCAGGATCATTCTCACTATACAATGGTCCAAGGTCTTTACAGCACGATAGGATTGAGAAATGCACTATGTAGTGATAAAATGACAAACAACAGATGATGTACCTGAATGTATGAAGATGAACGCATTATAAGGAAATATGTACAATAATATTGAACTATATTGATTATGCCGTGATAATTTGACCAGGTGTATGTCAAATATACAAATGGTGATATAACTACCTTAACCTACAACAGATATTTTACACCATTGTGATTTATACAACCTACATGTGAATAATCAAAGGACGGCGAAACTTTTATATTTATTTTATTTTACTCCTCATCTTTTTCTTTTTGACATACATATGTATATTATGAAGATATTCCTATAATCAATGATGTAAATTGACTGGAAACTAAGTGTTACTGAAATTGCTTTATTGTAACCTTCATAGTGTCTGACGAAGGCCAGATACGGCCGAAAACGTTTGCACAATAAAAGCCGCATACCAATTGAAAAATAAATATCCTTGAAAGAAACCATTGCTGTGATCTAGATTTTTGATGACTACGGGGTTGGGAACCCTATCTACAGCAGCACAAGCAGAATAGCCACAAAGTTTGGTACAAAATCTACAATTTTCATAGTCATGAATATAAAGAAAACTCTTTGAATGAGAAGGTGTGTCCAAACTTTTGGTCTATACTGTATATATCTGACCAACAATAGGAAGACATACATTAAACTCCATATGATATACCCAATTGGAAAGCCTTGAATTTTTTATCGATTATTATGATTTTTTTTATCGATTATTATGACTACAATACCGATCGTTTTTATACCGATTATTCTATTCTATCTTATGATGTTGATCATCCCTTATTTATATTCGATTATTTTTCATATCGATTATTTTTCATACCGATTATTTTTAATGCCATGTATCTTTATCGTCGATTTTATTGTTGACCGGAATCCGAATGTCGATTTTATTATAATCTTCTTACAATCTGATTGCTGATTTTACCTTTAGTTTTAGCATTAACAGTGTTTTACGTTATTTAAGGACATTCTGCTATTTAAGATATAAGAAAACTATAAACTATAAATAATCTTCACACTCTATAGGCTTGATAAGATGTTAATCGGATCCATTCCACAGTTTCGAATTTGCCTAGATACCTTAATGATCCCTCCCCTATAAATAGGAAGGAGATCAGTAGTACTGTCCACCACTGATGAAGGTGCAAGAGTGCACCGAAACGCTTTTGGTTTTATGAGAGACAGTACATGGATTTATGATATCCGAATAAGCTGAAAAAGACTTCTCTACAAAGAAAAACTACAGGCTAATATCTATTGAGCTGGTTGCAAACTTGTTGACGTAATTATCCAGCTGACCGGAGCAACAGGCTGTTCCTTCCGGTCGCATAGAACGCCACTTCCTGTACTACGTGGAACACAGCAGAGATCCCGGAAGCCGCAGCAGAGAGAGACCATGAGGACGCCGAGGACCACGTGCGCACCAACGCCATCGAGGACCGGACCACCGCTAACACAGATATTTTTCTACAGCAGCTCCCTGAGACTCAGATTGTATGTGGTAAGACTGTTCTTTTATCCCAAGTGACTGTCTTCCAGGATATAAGAGGACTAACATCAGTGCAATTTTAATTAATTTTAATAGATTTTTTCAGACCATCTCACTTGGTTTTTACATTTATATTTAGATTGTGCACATCCATAAGTTTTAACAGGACCTCTATGCAGACTGATCACCTGCATAAGTAGGTTAACCATCCTTTATATAGGGGTATATATATAGTATACTTACCTACTTACCATATTAACCATCTTTTACATAGGGGTATATACACTCACCTAAAGAATTATTAGGAACACCATACTAATACGGTGTTGGACCCCCTTTTGCCTTCAGAACTGCCTTAATTTTACATGGCATTGATTCAACAAGGTGCTGATAGCATTCTTTAGAAATGTTGGCCCATATTGATAGGATAGCATCTTGCAGTTGATGGAGATTTGAGGGATGCACATCCAGGGCACGAAGCTCCCATTCCACCACATCCCAAAGATGCTCTATTGGGTTGAGATCTGGTGACTGTGGGGGCCATTTTAGAACAGTGAACTCATTGTCATGTTCAAGAAACCAATTTGAAATGATTCGAGCTTTGTGACATGGTGCATTATCCTGCTGGAAGTAGCCATCAGAGGATGGCTACATGTTCTCATTCTGTTTACGCCAAATTCGGACTCTACCATTTGAATGTCTCAACAGAAATCGAGACTCATCAGACCAGGCAACATTTTTCCAGTCTTCAACAGTCCAATTTTGGTGAGCTCGTGAAAATTGTAGCCTCTTTTTCCTATTTGTAGTGGAGATGAGTGGTACCCGGTGGGGTCTTCTGCTGTTGTAGCCCATCCGCCTCAAGGTTGTGCGTGTTGTGGCTTCACAAATGCTTTGCTGCATACCTCGGTTGTAACGAGTGGTTATTTCAGTCAATGTTGCTCTTCTATCAGCTTGAATCAGTTGGCCCGTTCTCCTCTGACCTCTAGCATCCACAAGGCATTTTTGCCCACAGGACTGCCGCATACTGGATGTTTTTCCCTTTTCGCACCATTCTTTGTAAACCCTAGAAATGGTTGTGCGTGAAAATCCCAGTAACTGAGCAGATTGTGAAATACTCAGACCAGCCCGTCTGGCACCAACAACCATGGCGCGCTCAAAATTGTTTAAATCCTCTTTCTTTCCCATTTTGACATTCAGTTTGGAGTTCAGGAGATTGTCTTGACCAGGACCACACCCCTAAATGCATTGAAGCAACTGCCATGTGATTGGTTGACTAGATAATTGCATTAATGAGAAATACAACAGGTGTTCCTAATAATTCTTTAGGTGAGTGTATACAGTATACTTACCTATCTACTCTATAACTTGTGGCCAAAACATCACTACGACTTAGTGGTGTAATTTTATATGCAATTACTATATGCAATTAATAAATAACTGGTTATACACCATATCTGCAATCTGACTATCTATATACCCAGCCATCTGAGTGCCCTCCACCTCGTGAATTTCTATAGTGTAAGCAAGTAAACATGCATCGTGCCATTTGTGCAAGAGAATCGGTGGGACTCCCTGCCTCCATCTCCACTGCATACTGCCACGTTGTGTCCGGGTCCTCTGTCTCGTCTTCCTCATCGCCCTGTAGCCCCTCTGGCTGCTCCTGCTCCTCCTGTCCTGTCAGCTGAGTAGAAAAACTACCCATTTGGCTACACATTGCCTGTGCTCCAATGTCCTCCCCCCCTTCTCCTCTTCCAGTTCAGCCTCCACAGGGCTCATGTGGCTGTGAGATTGAGGCACCACGTCTCCTGTCCCCTGACCAGCCATTGTTACCAGCATCGGTTCCAGGACCTAAAGAAGTGGAATTACGTCGTTCATCTCGTAGTCCTAGCGACTGACCAATAATGTGGCGTCCTCAAAGGGCCTCAGGTATTACACATGAGCTGCCACTGGCTGACATCGAAGTTACACAGTGGAGTACTCCTCTCCACTTGCATCAACAAGAAATCGTTGATAGCATTTATCTGTTCGTATAGTCTGTCCAACATATGGAGAGTGGAATTCCAACAGGTGGAAACATCGCATATTAGCTTATGTTGGGGGTGCCGTTCTGCCGCTGCAGCTCAATGAGGGTCTGCTTTGTAGTATACGAGTGGCTGAAGTGCATGCAAAGTTTCCTGTCCATTTTTAAGATGTCTTGCAGATGGGGGAAAGACTTTAGTAACTGCTTGACAACCAGATTGCACACATGTGCCACGCAGGGCGCATGGCTCAGCCCTCCTTAAAGCTGAGCCGACACCATGTTCTTATCGTTGTCGGTCACCATGGTTCCGATTTTGAGTTGTTGTGGAGAAAGCCAGGATTCAATTTCTTGATGAAGGACACGGAACAGTTCCTTCCCGGTGTGACTCCATTCACCTAGACAAACAAGGTGCAGAACAGCGTGATACCACCGTGCCTTGCACATGTGGTATGCTGAAGTGACACTGTGAATTGTCCCTGCAGTGGAGGCTGAGGACACGGTGGTGAATGAGGAGGCAGAGGGTGGTGAATGAGGAGGCAGAGGCGGACATTGTCGCAGGACCAATGGCGTGGGAACATGGAGGCGGAAGCTGCATCGCCTGGTCAAGTTGCTGATGTGGTTGTGCAGGAACCACATTCACCCAGTTAAAGCTGCCGTGCAGTTTGGCAGACACCAACAGGCTCAAGGACTGGCCCACCTTCTGTTCTACATATGTGTGTGCAGGGCTGGTACTGCCTTTTTGGCAAAGAAACAATGTCTTGGGACTCTGCAACTCGTTTCGGCACAAGCCATCAGTTCTCTGAAAGGTGAGGAGTCCATCACTTGGAAAGGGAGGGACTTCAGCACCAGCAACTTGGACAGGAGCATGTTCAGCTTTTACGCCAATGGATGCGTGCATGCATACTGCTGTCTCTTGGCAATCTCTTCTGTGATCGATTGCTGACGGAATGACTGACGAGGAGTAGGAGGAGCAGGAGCATCTGGACCAGCAGAAGATGAGAATGAGAGACTGCTCCCTTCGGCTGAGGTGGGGGAGCCTTGACTGCTTGAAACCTGGTGCATGCCACTGGCTGATGCAGCGGTTGCTGCAGCAGGCTGGACCACCACATTGGTGCCACGGTTCTCCCAGGCCACTGTATGGCGACCCTGCATATGTTGACGCAGGGTCGCCTAACATTGGCAGGTGATTTTCCTCTCAAAAGTCTGCACTGACTGATTGCTATAGCCGCTGCCTCTGTGAACCCCTGCACTACTACTTCCAGGGCAGGTAGGCTGCTGCGAAGCAGATGGTCTACCCCAGGCATGTTTGTCTCCCAACCTCCCACTGCTGCCATCCTACTGACTCAAGGCCACACTAGCGACTTGCTGGCTCAGCCACTGCCTGACAGGCCAGCTGCCACCCTCTTCTCCTGATGATGATGAAGCCTCTTTTTCACCCGGCTCATCGGCTTCATCATCATCGAGTAGTGTCTGCACATCACTGATGTCCTCCTCAGCAGCCTCTGGGTCAGGAGCCTGACCACTCGCAAGCAAGACAAGCTCCCGTCCCACTCTCCTCATCACTAGTGTTGAGCGAGCATGCTCGGCCGAATTGCTGTTTGGCTCGAACATCGCTCTGCTCGGCACAACTGAGTGCTCGGCCGAATATTGCGGGTGCTCGAGTACAATTTAACACAATGAAAGTCAATGGTAAACCCGAGCATCAAACCAGGCACCCCCTGCTTGGAAGAAGAGAGGGGGTCTGGTTCACAAAAAAAAGGTTAGAAACTGATGGAAACCCCATCAAAATGGTTTGGAAACAGCATTAAGAGGATGGCTGGATGCGTCTTGGACTACACTATTATCTACGACATACAATAGACAACCACACAAAGGCAATATGCCAAAAGCCAGGTATATGCAAGCCATTAATCTATCCATGAGACAAATGACAGGCTTAGTCAGCATACCTTACAATGGCAGCCTTGTGCACTATAAGACATTCCAAACCAGCTCTCATCTGACTGAGAGCCAGTAAGCCTCAAAGTTACTTCAGATCTGTTGAATGGCTTGGGTGGACCTGCACACCTAGATCAATATCATTAGGGAGACAAAAAGTTGTCTGATTGTCTTAACATAATATTCAATAACCTTTCTATACAGTTTTGTCATGTAAAAACTAATTTGCATAAACATGGGCATATGGGAAAGATATGTTCGCGATCTACACTACTCATGAACAGCACCATCTATTAGTTTCATAGTCTTATGACAAGATTATTAGCGTAGCCTTTTGCATGGAAAATTCGCTATAAAAATTTGCTACTGTTGTTTTTCTTCAATTTGATTTCACCAAACGTTTAAGTGATCACCGATCACGATTATTCAGGATTTTTATCCCGCCACATTTCTTCCTCGAATACGATGGGTCCCCACTATCCTTCCAGTTTTTAATAATGCGTTGGACAGTTTTTAACCCAAGTTTAGTAGTTTCTGTAATCTCCTTAGATGTTTTCTCTGCTTGATGCATGCCAATGATTTGACCCTTCTCAAACAGACTAACATCTTT
This sequence comes from Bufo bufo, assembly GCF_905171765.1. Taxonomy (NCBI): domain Eukaryota; kingdom Metazoa; phylum Chordata; class Amphibia; order Anura; family Bufonidae; genus Bufo; species Bufo bufo. The sequence goes on from NC_053392.1 coordinate 353,596,532, forward strand.
TCCACGACCACGAGATGGGTCTTTCGACGTGGTTGTTTAAGAAATGAGAAGCAACTCATTGCACCAGTTGGGGTTAAATAACTTGTTGCCAGCTGAAAGATAATCGCCCATACAGTAATTATCCAATAGGAGGCTCATAACTATTTGCTTAGTTAAATCCAGGTGGCGACTTTTTTTTTGGACAGGCAGTGTATATTATAGTGCAATTGTATTGTGCAGCAGTTATGTGTGGTTTTGCTGTGATACTGCAGCCACACAGAGTGCCAAACGCTATTGGAACAAATAATTTCTACTGGTGTGATTTACCAGTTGCCCCCAAAAAAAACTGATTGAGGCAGGGGTGTTATATGCCAATAATATACTTTCTTTATAGTGCATTTAGGTAGTGCAGCATTTGTTTGCGGTCTTGCTGCGCTACCGCATCTACACAGAGTGACAAACACTATATTGGAACCAATCATTTCTACTGGTCCGAAAGGATGTTCAGCGCAGCAAGGGGGATCGTGACCGATCAGCGCACTCGCCTAGCTCACAACAGTGTGGACTACCTCACATTTCAAAAAATGAATCGGGCATGGATCTCAGAGGAATTTAACACATGTGACGAATCGACCACGTTTGATTGAATTTCCTCATGACAGCCCACAAATATCCGCCACCACCCAGAACAAATCATGGTCCCTGTCTTAGGTAAATACGGCGGCATAAAAGGCCTTTTAGGTCTGTTGAATGCCTAATGTTTGTGGCCTGTACTGGCCGACAGTTACATTTTTATCCTGTGAACGCCTAATGTACCTCTAGCTACAGAATCCAAAGTCCTTTGCTGTCAGTTGAATACCTATTGGCTAATATTTGGGGCCTGTACTGGCAGACAGTTAAATATTTATCATGTGAACGTGTGAACGTCTAATGTACCTCCAGCCACAGAATCCAAAGTTCTTTGCTGTCAGGTGAATTCCTATTGGCTAATTTTTGGGGGCTGTACTGGCCGACAGTTCTCAGAACAATACTTGGTGCACCAATCACTAATATCTCATGAGACCTTATAAAATGTGAAGTTGTGTGTACCGCAAAAAATAAAATCGCATCATTAGGGATTTTCGCAATGGCACTTTTTTTAAACACTTGATCTGCATATACAGCGATTGTTCTAACATGCATGTGAAATGTAATCAAATACACTGCTTTAATGTCAAATTACTTACAGTGAAAAGTTCTTCCTCAATGTTGTGAAAATTGCTGCCAACCATCTTTTCTGATCGCATCCAACTTCAGTCTGGTGGAAACCAGTTGCTGTAGTAGGCCGCGCCTATTTTGCACATATACGTGAAAATTACATTGCCGATATTTCGCATTGAAAAAAATAATGTATGGAGATTGCAAATTTGAATAATACATCTGGTATGTCACTGTCCATGTTGTGGGACTATTTGTGCACTTCTAGTAATTATTTGGTGGCTGCAAATATGACCTGAAGGTTTTTCAGGTTCGCCTGCCATTGAAGTCTATGGGGCCCGCTGCGAATACACGGTTCGCGAACCGTCCCGGCCAATGTTCGTCCATCACTACCTATATGCTTTCGCCAGAAATAACTGCAAAAGTGACATGAGAAAATATATATTTATTGTTGGAATGAAATAGGCCACTATACGCTTTAACCAGAAAACTATTAAATAGTGAAGTGCGCATATATATATTGGTCTTTTGTTTCCTGAAATATGCCCCTATACGCTGTCAACAGAAATAACTGCAACAGTGCAGTATGTATATATTTTTCTTTTTACTGTAATACACCCCTTCACGCTTTTTCCAGAAAAAACTGTAACAGTGCAGTGCGTATATATTTTTATTTTACTGTAATATGCCCTTGTACGCTTTCATCAGAAATAACTGCAACAGTGCAGTGTGTATATCTTTTTAGTTTTTTACTGTAATACGCCCCTATACGCTTTAAACAGAAATAACTGCAACAGTGCAGTGCCTATACATTTTTGTTTTTTTATTGTAATATTCCCATATATGCTTTTAACAGAAATAACTGCAGCAGTGCGTATAGATTTAGATTTTTTTTTTATTTAATACGTCCCTTTACGCTTTCACCAGAAAGTGACCTGAGAATATATATTTCTTGTTGGAATAAAATAGGCCACTATACACTTTAACCATAAAAAAATTAAATAATGAAGTGCGTATATATTTTTCTGGTAGTACTGAAATACGCCCCTATACGCTTTCACCAGAAATAACTAACAGTGCAGTGCTTATATATGTTATTTTTTCTACTGAAATACGCCCCTATACACTTTCAACAGAAATATTCAACAGTGCAGTACGTATATATTTATCTTTTTTTACTTTAATATGCCCCTATATGCTTTCACTAGAAATAACTGCAACTGTGCAGTGCGTATATATTTTTCTTGTTGTACTGAAATATGCCCCTGTACGATTTCAACAGAAATAACTGCAGTAGTGAAATGCGTACGGTATATATTTTTCTTGTCGTACTGAATAAGATACTAAGATATAAGCCACTAAAGGCATTCCAACATAACACTTGCAGTCAAATAACAAAAATCTGGAATGACAGAGCTGTCTAATGACTATTTGGATCCCCAAATAATCGTTCCCTGCACTTGTAAATCACTTTCCTATCAATGTTTCTAGCACCTTCTGATGTCTCTCCCTGCACTAAGATGCTGTGAAATGATTCCTCCCTATCCTTTCCCTGCACTTATAAATCCTTTTTTCATTATTTTTTTTAAACATAGAGGTTTTTCCAATAGCTGTCCCTAGCACTTTAACACGTCTGTCCCTGCATTCTAAACACTGGAAAATGGCAGAATCTAAAATGGCTGCCGTATTTATAGGGCTGTGACATCACCTGGCTGGCTGCCGATTAGCTGCATGCAGGCATGTCAATCTGGGTGAGCCCGCCTTTCCAGAGTTCCTTGCCCCATGATCTCAGTCCTCACGCATGTAGCCGGGATTTTAGGAAAATTGTGATTCGTTGTCACGAAGCGCGAGGAAATTCACATTCCTTGCAAATCTAAGTTTTCCTGAAATTCAAATCGAATTCAACTTTGTCAGCTTTGATTCGCTCATCTCTAATTATGATTTAATACAGATGCGGAAATTGATAGTGCGCTTGTGTGAAACTAGGCTTTACTGCATCTATACACAATCAAAGGGCAGTTTACTATATACTGTTTTCTTGAATTGAGATGAACCCTTAGCACTTGAGAGAGCCTAATTTTTTGGAACATGAATAAAAAAAATAATATTGAACTATTTCAGATTCTGATCCTTATTGATATGATAATGTCATGTACCTGATGCCGTTTTAAAAGTTTAAAATCTCCTGTTTCACCAGATCTCGCACATGCACTGTTGAGTTGTGGTCCTGAACTCAAAGGCACATGCTTTATATGATGGGTTATCCTGCTGGAGTACATTACCAAAAAGGAGATCGCATCGTTCATAAAAATGTGAACATTGTCAAGTATGCTGCAAAAATTAATACATTCTCAAACATCATTCTACTGATAAAATGACCCTATAAAGTATGTTATGACTTGCCCCAATGAAATACCGAGGACAGATTTTTGAAAAAGATCCTTAGCTTTAGGGTTCATATAAATAGCAGTCTGTAATGAAAAGACACCAGCCGTGTTGCCGCCGTTTGCAGATGGGAAACCATGATACGCAAGAAAACGTAATTTTTTTTTTGAGGTGCAGAGGCACAGACCGAAATGCCATGGAAGCGATCAGTGCTTCCATTGGCTTCTGTCCTGTGCCTGTGCTTTGCATCACTCCCTATCTTGTGGATTGTGGACTCATTCAATGGGTCTGTATCCGTGATACAGAGCGCACACGGTTGGGGCCCGTATTTTGCTGGGCCGCAATATGGGCATGAGGCATACATGTTCGCTTGCATGAGCCCTTACCAAAACGCCCGCTGGCACCATTGACTATAATGGGTTCCGGCAGAGATCAGGCTGCTGCCTGGCAGATATGCCAGAATGCCGCCGAACAAATATTGCTGCCGGAATGAGCCTGCCAGAACTATGCCGGCAGTGTGAAACAGGCCTTTGGCAGCAGAATGAAATTAAAGTATAACTAATGAACCTTTTATATAACTTTATTTGAAAGTATTCTAAATGTACTGAAATTTATTTTTGTAATGTACTTTATTTATAGATTTTACAGTTTTTTTGTTAGTTTTTTTGTTTTCTTTTTTGCAAAATAGCAACTCATGAGGTCATTTATCAAACTGGTGTAAAGTAGAACTGGTTTAGTTGCCCATAGTAACCAATCAGATTCCACCTTTTTATTTTCCAAAGGAACTGTCAAAAATGAAAGGTGGAATCTGGTTGCTATGGGCTACTAAGCCACTTCTACTTTACATCAGTTTGATAAATGACCCCATCAGAGTCCAGGGTGAATATAGCGTTTTTTACTGCTTGTAAATAGTACTTCTCTGACATGTATGTGGTGTACGACTATGCAGATTTCACAGGAATAGCAGCGAGGTGAGCTTAGTACTGGCTCCTGCCTGTGCCCACTCTGCTCCGCTTAAATCAAACTAAATAGGTTCATGCCCTTTGGGTTTAAGGATCGTAAGCTATATATCCACCTGGCCTCCTCCTGAAGTAGTTTCTGGTCCAAATTACTGCTTCTGAGGCCTAGGTTTATTTTTGAAAGACCCCAGAATTTTAGAACATCAAGATTGTTGTTGTGTACATATGAGATATGTCTATACAGAGACGTGTCCTTTTTCGTATTGATGGCACTTATATGTCTGGAAATTCCTCTTCTTAATTTCCCCTCTCACGAACATATGGCGTGTCCAGCCCGCTGAGAGGGGAGGAGACAGGCGCGAGAGAGGAGGTGAGTGACACAGGGGGGAGGAGACAGGGTGTGCGAGCAATGATGACGCGCGGCCCACATCTAAAACCAATGGGGAGCACACATTGGAGGAGAATGTCTAAGAGGGAGGGGAGGTAGGCTATTTAATAGGGCGCATCAAGGCGCACAAACGCTATTACCCCACTCCTCTGACGAAGCTGCAAGCAGCGGTGAAACATGTCGGGAGGGTAGTGTTTGCTGTTGTATTTTAGACAGGTAATAGCAGAGGGCACCAACTGGAATTGATAGGGAAAATTTAGATGTATAGAGTGTTGTGTGTGTGTAGTGAACTGTGTATGTGACCAATCCGCTCAGTGCTTGAAATCACAATCCATATAGCATATGTGAACGAGCAGAGTGTACAATCAGTGCGCATGTAATAGCACACTTAGCGGTGATACCGCAGTAGCATTATACTGCGAGTCTCTCACCCCCATAGCACAACGTGTCATACATTGCAAGTCTAAACAGGCTGTAAATGTCAAATGCTGTTCGTGCCTTGAAAACAGTGTTTATTAACAACATAGTGCTATAAAATAAAGCACTGAACGGACTACTGTTATACTAACATAATAGTGGATTACAAATGTGTAGGTGATAATACATCAAACGATCAATATCGCAGTTGAATCACACTGCTAATAACCACCCCCAGAACATATTGTTGCTCTTACCAGCAACACATTACACTATACACCACAATACCATATACGGTGCAAAAGTGAATATACAAAAAGGTTATATATGGAGGTGTTGATATAATAATAAAAAAAAAACTACACACCACTCCGTTTTTAACAAGCAGCATTTATTATCAAACAGTGTTACAGCAAAAAGCATATATCTTAGTACTGCCATATACTGGTGTTAAAACTGATACCCTCTGCTTAGTCCTGATAGTTTTAATCATACACATTTTTTCTTTTCTAAAATAACAGTTTTAAGTGAATATAATAAAAGATGTAGTTTTATATACACATATAGTTAGGACCCCTAAATGGATTTCTTGGTCAGAGGACCATTTTGTTTGTTGTCAGTAATTATCCCGAGGGTCCTAGCAAGGGCCCAAGTGTGTGTTTACCCCATATAAAATACCCCTTCTTTGTGGCCTCAGTAGATGCACCTATAGTGTTCCTCTCCCTTCTTCCCCCATAGTGCCCCCCACATAAAATTCCACTTTGTTATGGACTCAGTAGATGCCCCCCAATAATGTACCAGTAACAAGTGCCCCCATAGAGCTACTCCCCTGTATTGTACCATATAAAAAAAATAAACTCTCATACAGTGAGGAACAGAAGTATTTGAACACCCTGCGATTTTGAAAGTTCTCCCACTTAGAAATCATGGAGGGGTCTGAAATTCACATTGTAGGTGCATTCCCACTCTGAGAGACATAATTTTTTTTTAAAATGTAGGAAATCGCTTTGTATGATTTTTAAATAACTTATTTGTCTTGCACTGCTGAACATAAGTATTTGAGCACCTGAGTAACAGCAAGAATTCTGGCTCTCAAAGACCTGTTACTGTTCCTTTAAAAAGTCCACCTCTACTCCACTCATTAATCTAACTTAGTAGCACCTTTCTGAGCTCTTTAAAGACACCTGTCCACCCCACAGTCAGTCAGACGCCAACTACTACCATGGGCAAGACCAAAGAGTTGTCAAAAGACACCAGAGACAAAATTGTGGACCTCCACAAGGCTGGAAAGGGCTACGGGGCAATTGCCAAGCAGCTTGGTGAAAATAAATAAACTGTTGGAGCAATTGTTAGAAAATGGAAGAGACTAAAGATGACTGTCAGTTTCCCTCGGACTGGGGCTCCATGCAAGATCTCACTTTGTGGGGTATCACTGATGATAAGAAAGGTGAGGAATAAGCCCAGAACTACAAGGGAGGAGCTGGTCAATGACATGATGAGAGCTAGGACCACAGTTTCAAAGGTCACTGTCGGTAGAACACTACGACGTCAGGGTTTCAAATCCTGCATTGCATGGAAGGTTCCCCTGCTCAAGTCATCACATGTCCAGGCCCGTCTGAAGTTTGCCAATGACCATCTGGATGATCCAGAGGTGGCATGGGAGAAAATCCTGTGATCAGATGAGACCAAAGTACAACTTTTTGGTCTAAACTTCCCTTGTGGTGTTTGTAGGAAAAAGGATGAGTTGCATCCCAAGAACACCATCCCTACTGTGAAGCATGGGGGGTGGTAACATCATGCTTTGGGTGTGCTTTTCTGCTAAGGGGACAGGACAACTGCACTGTATTAGGGAGAGGATGAATGGGGCTATTTATTGTGAGATTTTGAGCAATAAACTCCTTCCCTCAGTCAGAGCATTGAAGATAGGTCGTGGCTGGGTCTTCCAACTTGACAACAACCCTAAGAACACAGCCAGGATAACCAAGGGGTTGCTCTGTAAGAAGTATATCAAGGTTCTGGAGTGACCTAGCCAGTCTCCAGACCTATATCCAATAGAACATCTTTGGAGGGAGCTGAAACTCTGTGTTGCTCAGCGACAGCCCCGAAAGCTGACAGATCTAGAGGAGATCTGTGTGGAGGAGTAGGCCAAAATCCCTCTTGCAGTGTGTGCAAACCTGGTCAATAACTACAGGAAACGTTTGACCTCTGTAATTGCAAACAAAGGCTTCTGTACTAAATATTAACACTGATTTTCTCAGGTGTTCAAATACTTATGTTCAGCAGTGCAAGACAAATACATTCTTTAAAAATCATACAATGTGATTTCCTGAATTCTTTTTTTTAATTCTGTCTCTCAGAGTGGGAATGCACCTACAATGTGAATTTCAGACCCCTCCATGATTTCTATGTGGGAGAACTTGCAGAATCGCAGGGTGTTCAAATACTTCTGTTCCTCACTGTACTTACCTCCATTATGCTGGCAGCGATGCGATGCAGGCCTCTTCAGACCTGTGTCCCACACTGTATAGCTCAGTCGGTGCCATGACGTCATTGCTCCGCCTGCACAGGCCTCGGATAGGCTGCAAGGCCTAGTGCCTACAGCCTATCAGAGGAACGGAGAAGGTAGACGCCTCTTCCCTGCCATGCAGCATCCATCTGTATCGCTGTCCTAAGAGCGGCGATACAGATTACTAGGAAGATGAGCGCTTCCACAATGGAAGCGCTCATCTCCCTGTGCTCTGCTGCTGCCCACCACTTGTCATCAGAGCTGCCTAATTGGCGGTGCGGCCCTGACCTTTTTATAACCATCTAGCTGTGTGTATGTATGTATGTGTGTGTGTGTGTGTGTGTATGTACAGTGGGGGAAATAATTATTTGACCCCTCACTGATTTTGTAAGTTTGTCCAATGACAAAGAAATGAAAAGTCTCAGAACAGTATCATTTCAATGGTAGGTTTATTGTAACAGTGGCAGATAGCACATCAAAAGGAAAATCGAAAAAATAACTTTAAATAAAAGATAGCAACTGATTTGCATTTCATTGAGTGAAATAAGTATTTGAACCCCTACCAACCATTAAGAGTTCTGGCTCCCACAGAGTGGTTAGACACTTCTACTCAATTAGTCACCCTCATTAAGGACACCTGTCTTAACTAGTCACCTGTATAAAAGACACCTGTCCACAGAATCAATCAATCAAGCAGACTCCAAACTCTCCAACATGGGAAAGACCAAAGAGCTGTCCAAGGATGTCAGAGACAAAATTGTAGACCTGCACAAGGCTGGAATGGGCTACAAAACCATTAGCAAGAAGCTGGGAGAGAAGGTGACAACTGTTGGTGCGATTGTTCGAAAATGGAAGGAGCACAAAATGACCATCAATCGACCTCGCTCTGGGGCTCCACGCAAGATCTCACCTCGTGGGGTGTCAATGGTTCTGAGAAAGGTGAAAAAGCATCCTAGAACTACACGGGAGGAGTTAGTTAATGACCTCAAATTAGCAGGGACCACAGTCACCAAGAAAACCATTGGAAACACATTACACCGCAATGGATTAAAATCCTGCAGGGCTCGCAAGGTCCCCCTGCTCAGGAAGGCACATGTGCAGGCCCGTCTGAAGTTTGCCAATGAACACCTGAATGATTCAGAGAGTGACTGGGAGAAGGTGCTGTGGTCTGATGAGACCAAAATAGAGCTCTTTGGCATTAACTCAACTCGCTGTGTTTGGAGGAAGAAAAATGCTGCCTATGACCCCCAAAACACCGTCCCCACCGTCAAGCATGGGGGTGGAAACATTTTGCTTTGGGGGTGTTTTTCTGCTAAGGGCACAGGACAACTTATTCGCATAAACGGGAAAATGGACGGAGCCATGTATCGTGAAATCCTGAGCGACAACCTCCTTCCCTCTGCCAGGAAACTGAAAATGGGTCGTGGATGGGTGTTCCAGCACGACAATGACCCAAAACATACAGCAAAGGCAACAAAGGAGTGGCTCAAGAAGAAGCACATTAAGGTCATGGAGTGGCCTAGTCAGTCTCCGGACCTTAATCCAATCGAAAACCTATGGAGGGAGCTCAAGCTCAGAGTTGCACAGAGACAGCCTCGAAACCTTAGGGATTTAGAGATGATCTGCAAAGAGGAGTGGACCAACATTCCTCCTAAAATGTGCGCAAACTTGGTCATCAATTACAAGAAACGTTTGACCTCTGTGCTTGCAAACAAGGGTTTTTCCACCAAGTATTAAGTCTTTTTTTGTTAGAGGGTTCAAATACTTATTTCACTCAATGAAATGCAAATCAGTTGCTATCTTTTATTTAAAGTTATTTTTTCGATTTTCCTTTTGATGTGCTATCTGCCACTGTTACAATAAACCTACCATTGAAATGATACTGTTCTGAGACTTTTCATTTCTTTGTCATTGGACAAACTTACAAAATCAGTGAGGGGTCAAATAATTATTTCCCCCACTGTATATGTATGTATGTATATGTGTATATATATATATATATATATATATATATATATATATATATATATATATATATATAATCAAACAAATGATGAGGCAGCACTTCCAGTATAGAGTGAACGGGTGAGGACCCCAAACTTTATTCAAGCGACGTTTCGGCCTGCTCAATGAGGCCTTTCTCAAGCTGAGCTTGAGAAAGGCCTCATTGAGCAGGCCGAAAGGTCGCTTGAATAAAGTTTGGGGTCCTCACCCGTTCACTCTATACTGGAAGTGCTGCCTCATCATTTGTTTGATATATTTTGTGGAGGAAGAGCCGACCCCTGTGGGGACTTTGCACCCGGTACATCACATCTGACTGTGCTGCTGCACTATGTGTTTTTATATATATATATATATATATATATATATATATATATATATATATATATATATATATACTGCTCAAAAAAATAAAGGGAACACTTAAACAACACAATGCAACTCCAAGTCAATCACACTTCTGTGAAATCAAACTGTCCACTTAGGAAGCAACACTGAGTGACAATCAATTTCACATGCTGTTGTGCAAATGGGATAGACAACAGGTGGAAATTATAGGCAATTAGCAAGACACCCCCAATAAAGGAGTGGTTCTGCAGGTGGTGACCACAGACCACGTCTCAGTTCCTATGCTTCCTGGCTGATGTTTTGGTCCCTTTTGAATGCTGGTGGTGCTTTCACTCTAGTGGTAACATGAGACGGAGTCTACAACCCACACAAGTGGATCAGGTAGTGCAGCTTATCCAGGATGGCACATCAATGCGAGCTGTGGCGAGAAGGTTTGCTGTGTCTGTCAGCGTAGTGTCCAGAGCATGGAGGCGCTACCAGGAGACAGGCCAGTACATCAGGAGACGTGGAGGAGGCCGTAGGAGGGTAACAACCCAGCAGCAGGACCGCTACCTCCGCCTTTGTGCAAGGAGGAACAGGAGGGAGCACTGCCAGAGCCCTGCAAAATGACCTCCAGCAGGCCACAAATGTGCATGTGTCTGCTCAAACGGTCAGAAACAGACTCCATGAAGGTGATATGAGGGCCCGACGTCCACAGGTGGGGGTTGTGCTTACAGCCCAACACCGTGCAGGACGTTTGGCATTTGCCAGAGAACACCAAGATTGGCAAATTCGCCACTGGCGCCCTGTGCTCTTCACAGATGAAAGAAGGTTCACACTGAGAACATGTGACAGACGTGACAGAGTCTGGAGACGCCGTGGAGAACGTTCTGCTGCCTGCAACATCCTCCAGCATGACCGGTTTGGCATTGGGTCAGTAATGGTGTGGGGTGGCATTTCTTTGGAGGGCCGCACAGCCCTCCATGTGCTCGCCAGAGGTAGCCTGACTGCCATTAGGTACCGAGATGAGATCCTCAGACCCCTTGTGAGACCATATGCTGGTGCGGTTGGCCCTGGGTTCCTCCTAATGCAAGACAATGCTAGACCTCATGTGGCTGGAGTGTGTCAGCAGTTCCTGCAAGACGAAGGCATTGATGCTATGGACTGGCCCGCCCGTTCCCCAGACCTGAATCCAATTGAGCACATCTGGGACATCATGTCTTGCTCTATCCACCAAAGTCACGTTGCACCACAGACTGTCCAGGAGTTGGCAGATGCTTTAGTCCAGGTCTGGGAGGAGATCCCTCAGGAGACCGTCCGCCCCCCTCATCAGGAGCATGCACAGGCATTGTAGGGAGGTCATACAGGCACATGGAGGCCACACACACTACTGAGCCTCATTTTGACTTGTTTTAAGGACATTACATCAAAGTTGGATCAGCCAGTAGTGTGTTTTTCCACTTTAATTTTGAGTGTGACTCCAAATCAGACCTCCATGGGTTGAAAAATTTGATTTCCATTTTTTAATTTTTGTGTGATTTTGTTGTCAGCACATTCAACTATGTAAAGAACAAAGTATTTCAGAAGAATATTTAATTAATTCAGATCTAGGATGTGTTATTTTTGTGTTCCCTTTATTTTTTGAGCAGTGTATATATACAGTAGCTAATGGTATCTGAGCCTAAATAAACATGTGAATACATGTAATTTCCATGGTTTCTTTCTTGAAATTGTTATAGGGTAATATATCCTCATGTTAAGAGGTAGTGGTTGAACCTTTACAATTAGTATTCCACATCTTTTGATTAAAAGTTAAAGGATTTAAAAAGAACCTATCACCAGGAAATGCAGAGCAATCTGAATGCAGCATGTTATAGAGCAGGGGATGTTGAGCAAATTGATTTATATGTGTGTGTGTATATATAAACATATACAGGTGAAACTCGAAAAATTAGAATATTGTGCAAAAGTCTATTTATTTCAGTAATGCAAATTAAAATAAATTGTATAAATGCGGGTTAAAATTTGAATTTTGTGAAAAGGTTCAATATTCTAGGCTCAAAGTGTCACACTCTCTAGTCAGCTAATTAATCCATACCCCCCTGAGCAAAGGGTACCTTTAAAATTGAGACTTTGGGGTTTCATAAACTGTAAGCCATAATCATCCAAATTATAACAAAAGCTTGAATTATCTTGCTTTGCATGTAATGAGTCTATCTCATATGTTAGTTTCACCTTTTAAGTTGAATTAATGAAATAAATGAACTTTGCACAATATTCAAATATTTCGAGTTTCACCTGTTTATATATTTTTGGGATCTGAGGCTTTGTGCCGTGCTGGAGGGCTGAGAGCCGCACGCTGGGGAAACAGGCCCTCTAAAGCCTGCTGTGGACTACTGAAGGCAGAACTGCCAGCAAGGTGACTTGTGTTATATGAACTTGTGTGTGAATTAACACCAAGACTGCAAAGTTACATGCTGTTTTGTGCAATTGTCTCAAGTGTGAATAAACACTGACGTTTTGAGTTAAGAACTTGTATTTTGCATCTGTACTGCGCCCGCTTACCCTATCTACCAGAGCGAAACCCCACAAAATAAATATATATATATATATATATATATATATATATATATAGTTGCAAGAAAAAGTATGTGAACCCTTTGGAATGATATGGATTTCTGCACAAATTGGTCATAAAATGTGATCTGATCTTCATCTAAGTCACAACAATAGACCATCACAGTCTGCTTAAACTAATAACACACAAATAATTAAATGTTACCATGTTTTTATTGAACACACCATGTAAACATTCACAGTGCAGGTGGAAAAAGTATGTGAACCCCCTAGACTAATGACATCTCCAAGAGCTAATTGGAGTGAGGTGTCAGCCAACTGGAGTCCAATCAATGAGATGAGATTGGAGGTGTTGGTTACAGCTGCCCTGCCCTATAAAAAACACACACCAGTTCTGGGATGGCTTTTCACAAGAAGCATTGCCTGATGTGAATGATGCCTCGCACAAAAGAGCTCTCAGAAGACCTATGATTAAGAATTGTTGACTTGCATAAAGCTGGAAAGGGTTATAAAAGTATCTCCAAAAGCCTTGCTGTTCATCAGTCCACAGTAAGACAAATTGTCTATAAATGGAGAAAGTTCAGCACTGCTGCTACTCTCCCTAGGAGTGGCCGTCCTGTAAAGATGACTGCAAGAGCACAGCGCAGACTGCTCAATAAGGTGAAGAAGAATCCTAGTGTGTCAGCTAAAGACTTACAAAAGTCTCTGGCATATGCTAACATCCCTGTTAGCGAATCTACAATACGTAAAACACTAAACAAGAATGGATTTCATGGGAGAATACCACAGAGGAAGCCACTGTTGTCCAAAAAAAACATTGCTGCACGTTTACAGTTTGCACAAAAATACCTGGATGTTCCACAGCAGTACTGGCAAAACATTCTGTGGACAGATGAAACCAAAGTTGAGTTGTTTGGAAGAAACACACACTATGTCTGGAGAAAAAGAGGCACAGCACACCAACATCAAAACCTCATCCCAACTGTGAAGTATGGTGGTGGGGGCATCATGGTTTGGGGCTGCTTTGCTGCATCAGGGCCTGGACGGATTGCTATCATCGAAGGAAAAATGAGTTCCCAAGTTTATCAAGACATTTTGCAGGAGAACTTAAGGCCATCTGTCCACCAGCTGAAGCTCAACAGAAGATGGGTGTTGCAACAGGACAACGACCCAAAGCATAGAAGTAAATCAACAACAGAATGGCTTAAACAGAAGAAAATACGCCTTCTGGAGTGGCCCAGTCAGAGTCCTGACCTCAACCCGATTGAGATGCTGTGGCATGATCTCAAGAAAGCGATTCACACCAGACATCCCAAGAATATTGCTGAACTGAAACAGTTATGTAAAGAGGAATGGTCAAGTATTACTCCTGACCGTTGTGCACGTCTGATCTGCAACTACAGGAAACGTTTGGTTGAAGTTATTGCTGCCAAATGAGGTTCAAGCAAAACTTGCAATTTATAAATCATTTAAATCTCTGCCATTTTACAGCTCAGTTATCCCTATATACACTCTTACACAATGATATCAATCACAGATAAGATGGCCCCCATGTACAAACTAGATCAGAGCAAAGATTTATATAAGTGATACCAAATCTTTTCCCATAAAACAATATCGATCTGCTCAGCTCCTTCTGCTCTATGACATGGTGCTATCAGATTGCATTGCATTTTGTTGTAACAGGTTATCTTGAAGAACACTTCCATTTCACAATTCCTTATTGTATGGAACCAAAATGTACCCCACATAGAGCTGCATATAGGAATGACAAAGTTTAATTATTTCTAATTTGCAGGCAAAACTATGATAATCTTTTGCCGTTTAGCGACCATTAAAAGGGTTTTTCAGAGACTTACTGTAAATACAGATGATCTATTCTCTGGATAGTTCATCAATGCCTAATCAGTGGGGGTCCGACACCTAGGATCAGCTGTTTGAGAAGACACCAGCACTCCTGTGGCCTTCTCTGTGCTCACAAAGCGTTGTACATTGTATAGCGACTGTCCTTGGTATCTCAGTTCTGCCCCATTCACTTCTACACAGTTGAGCATCACCTAGTCTATGTGATCAATGAACATGTCGTCACTTGGCCTAGGAAAAGCTGAGAGAAGGCCGCGGCGCTACTGCGAGCACCACTGTCTTCTCAAACCGCTGATTTGCGGTGGTCCTGGGTTGTTCAGAGAATAGTTCATCAGTATTTAAGTCTGGGAAAGCCCCTTTAAAGCTTATTTGGTCCCTTAAAGGCATCCACAAGATAAACTACAGAGGTTGTGTGGTTTACTGTATTTTATATGATGCCCTGTACATAGCACATATTTATGAAACAAAAATTTTCATTACTGGATCTGTTTCTGCTCAGCCAGTTTTCAGCAGGCCTTCTTCAGTTCACGTTGTGAGGCATAATTATTGTGAATATATAACTGCTAATTATTAATTAGCTATAGACAATGAGAGCAAATCTTTTTAGCACTTAGGGTTGGAGTAATAGCCATTGATCACATCCTTATATTTAGAAAAATATAACGTTAATGCTTCATATCTATGATCTTTTTAAAGTATATGATCACTTTCTTAATAATATACTACATAGGCTTAAGCATACATATTTTTCCTGTTTTATTCAAATACAAAATTTTCTATATAGCATGTGATTTTGATCAGTCTGTTTTTGAAAAAAATAAAATAAAAATTGTGCAGCATGAAGGTAACCAAAGCATCTATACCATCTATTCCCTAAGGGGTTATTAGATTACAATTGCCTTTTCTTTATGTAATGGACCATGGAGAGAATTGTCTGAGGATCTATTTACATTGCATAGTAAAAGCCAAGTATGTGCGCTCTGCTTCCGGGCATAAAACATTTTGTATCCTGATTTAATTGGAAATTCTTAGTACAATGTCCTTTGCTCCAGAACAGAGAGCACTACTTCAGTAAGTAAAGACACCTATATTTTGAAGTATACAAAAATAGCTAGTGCAATGTTTAAAATAAAGGAGTATAGCTTATATGAGTTATGATACCTAAAAAAAAAGAGTTCTATCGCTCATGTTACTTTTTGCCACAATAGAGAGTCACTGGATCTGTCTACAAATGCTGTCCGTTTGCATGCAGATTGCTGGGTCCGGCAGGCAGTTCCTGCGATGGAACTGATTGCCGTATTACTCTGCCACAAGTGTGAAAGTAGCCTTGGGCAATATTATCGAATGAGTATCCCTTGAGATGAAACAATGTGGGTTTTGGTGGGTAGTCTTAATAATGCCAAGTAAGGCTACTTTCACACTAGCGTTCGGGGCTTCGCTTGTGAGTTCCGTTTGAAGGCTCTCACAAGCTGCCCCGAACGGATTCGTCCAGCCCTAATGCATTCTGAGTGGATCCGGATCCGCTCAGAATGCATCAGTCTGGCACCGTTTGTCCTCGGCTCCGCTCAGCAGACGGACACCTAAACGCTGCTTGCAGCGTTCGGGTGTCCGCCTGGCCGTGCGGAGGCAAACTGATCCATCCAGACTTACAATGTAAGTCAATGGGGACGGATCCATTTGAAGTTGACACAATATGGCTCAATTTTCAAACGGATCCGTCCCCCATTGACTTTCAATGTAAAATTATTATTTATTTATTTTTGTTCATGGTAATGCAAACGGATCCGTTCTGAACGGATCTAAGCGTTTGCATTATAGGTGCGGATCCGTCTGTGCAGATACCAGACGGATCCGCAAGTAAACGCAGGTGTGAAAGTAGCCTAATGCCACATTGGCATTACTTGGAATTATTAAGACTACCCACCAAAACCCACATTGTTTAATTTCTAGGGATACTCCTTCGATAATATTGCCTAAGTTCCTCCTACTGTGATGTAACAAAGAGAAAAAGCGTAGGAATCATACAGAAACACAGCTAAATCACACAGAAGCACAGCAGATCTGAATGCAGGAAACCAGGTGACGTGGGGCACAACACGTTGGATGCCAGTTCTGGCGCAAAACCTGCACAGCTAGAATTACGGAGCACATACGCTGGATACCAACTCGAACGCAACCACAGCTCCCGAGACTAAAGACATTTGGCAAGTAGTGTTGTTGATTACCAGGTGGGATGCCACCGGCATCAACGAAGACATCATACCAGTGTTTTTAGGGTGCCCAGAGCGTTTTTCAGTCACTTTTTTCTGGGGTGATCGGCGGCCATTTTGTGGCTTGAGTGTGCGCCAGCACAAGCTGCCACCAAGTACATTTAACCATCAATAGTGTGGTTATTTTTTGCTATATCCTACATCAGGGTCAAGCTTTCATCAAGTGCATTTAACCATCAATAGTGTGGTTATTTTTTGGCCATATACTACATCAGGGGCAAGCTGACCTTGTCACCCAAGTGCATTTAACCATCAATAGTGTGGTTATTTTTTGCTATAGCCTACATCAGGGTCAAGCTTCCATCAAGTGCATTTAACCATCAATAGTGTGGTTATTTTTTGGCCATATACTACATCAGGGGCAAGCTGACCTTGTCACCCAAGTGCATTTAACCATCAATAGTGTGGTTATTTTTTGGATATATACTACATCAGGGGCAAGTTGAGCCTGTCACCCAGCGCCTAAAAAATAGGCCTCACATATATATTAATCCAAATCTGTCATTACTGTTTTAGCTGGTCAAGTTATTTTTACTGTCCGTCAAAGCACAGTTTTTGTTCTGGGTTAAAAAACAATTCCCAAATTTGCAATTCTCAAAATTAGTGGTTTCTGCTGTATCAGGCCTACTTTAAATCTATCCCTAAAAGGGTATATTAGATTCAAGGTGCTGATGGGGTAATTCTCAAGAACTTCACACACACGCTACAGTGCAGATCCAATTCTAATTCTGTGATTAAACGTATACCTGTCACCCAGCGCCTAAATAGGCCTCAAATTTATATTCAGCTAAATCTGTCATTACTGGTGTGCCTGTATTAGTGTAATACGGTACCTAAAATAGATAGCCAGATAGTGTTAGGTGTCTGTAAAAAAAAGGCCTCAATTTTAATTCAATACATTGGCCCGAATAATATTTTTCTTATTGTGGTGAACGGTAACAATGAGAAAAAACATCTAGTAAGGGACGCGGACATGGTCGTGGTTGTGTTAGTGGACCCTCTGGTGCTGGGAGAGGACGTGGCCGTTCTGCCACAGCCACAGGTCCCAGTAGCCAGCAGAATTTACAGCGATATTTTGTGGGGCCCAATGCCGTTCTAAGGCTGGTAAGGCCTGAGCAGGTACAGGCATTAGTCAATTGGGTGGCCGACAGTGGATCCAGCACGTTCACATTATCTCCCACCCAGTCTTCTGCAGAAAGCGCACAGATGGCGCATGAAAACCAAGCCCATCAGTCTGTCACATCACCCCCATGCATATCAGGGAAACTGTCTGAGCCTCAAGTCATGCAGCAGTCTCTTATGCTGTTTGAAGACACTGCTGGCAGGGTTTCCCAAGGGCATCCACCTAGCCCTTCCCCAGGGGTGGAAGAGATAGAATGCACTAACGCACAACCACTTATGTTTCTTGATGATGAGGACATGGGAATACCACCTCAGCACGTCTCTGATGATGACGAAACACAGGTGCCAACTGCTGCGTCTTTCTGCAGTGTGCAGACTGAACAGGAGGTCAGGGAGGAAGACTGGGTGGAAGACGATGCAGGGGACGATGAGGTCCTAGACCCCACATGGAATGAAGGTCGTGCCACTGACAATCAGAATTCGGAGGAAGAGGCAGTGGTGAGACCGAGCCAACAGCGTAGCAAAAGACAAAGAGGGAGCAGTGGGCAAAAGCAGAACACCCGCCGCCAAGAGACTCCGCCTGCTACTGACCGCCGCCATCTGGGACCGAGCACCCCAAAGGCAGCTTCAAGGAGTTCCCTGGCATGGTACTTCTTCAAACCAATGTGCTGACGACAAGACCCGAGTGGTTTGCACGCTGTGCCATCAGAGGCTGAAGCGAGGCATTAACGTTCTGAACCTTAGCACAACCTGCATGACCAGGCACCTGCATGCAAAGCATGAACTGCAGTGGAGTAAACACCTTAAAAACAAGGAAGTCACTCAGGCTCCCCCTGCTACCTCTTCTGCTGCTGCCGCCTCGGCCTCTTCTGCTGCTGCCGCCGCCTCGGCCTCTTCCTCCGCCTCTGGAGGAACGTTGGCACCTGCCGCCCAGCAAACATGGGATGTACCACCAACACCACCACCTGCGTCACCAAGCATCTCAACCATGTCACACGGCAGCGTTCAGCTCTCTCACCTAGCCACCCTTGATCCCTGGCCCTGAATGCCAGCATTTCTAAACTACTGGCCTATGAAATGCTGTCATTTAGGCTGGTGGACACAGACAGCTTCAAACAGCTCATGTCGCTTGCTGTCCCACAGTATGTTGTTCCCAGCCGGCACTACTTCTCCAAGAGACGTGCCTTCCCTGCACAACCAAGTATCCGATAAAATCAAGTGTGCACTGCGCAACGCCATCTGTGGCAAGGTCCACCTAACCACAGATACGTGGACCAGTAAGCACGGCCAGGGACGCTATATCTCCCTAACTGCACACTGGGTAAATGTAGTGGCGGCTGGGCCCCAGGCGGAGAGCTGTTTGGCGCACGTCCTTCCGCCGCCAAGGATCGCAGGGCAACATTCTTTGCCTCCTGTCTCCTCCTACTCAGCTTCCTCCTCCTCTTCTTCCACCTGCTCATCCAGTCAGCCACACACCTTCACCACCAACTTCAGCACAGCCCGGGGTAAACGTCAGCAGGCCGTTCTGAAACTCATATGTTTGGGGACAGGCCCCACACCGCACAGGAGTTGTGGCGGGGTATAGAACAACAGACCGACGAGTGGTTGCTGCCGGTGAGCCTCAAACCCGGCCTGGTGGTGTGCGATAATGGGCGAAATCTCGTTGCAGCTCTGGGACTAGCCGGTTTGACGCACATCCCTTGCCTGGCGCATGTGCTGAATTTGGTGGTGCAGAAGTTCATTCGCAACTACCCCGACATGTCAGAGCTGCTGCATAAAGTGCGGGCCGTCTGTTCGCGCTTCCGGCGTTCACACCCTGCCGCTGCTCGCCTGTCTGCGCTACAGCGTAACTTCGGCCTTCCCGCTCACGGCCTCATATGCGACGTGCCCACCAGGTGGAACTCCACCTTGCACATGCTGGACAGACTGTGCGAGCAGCAGCAGGCCATAGTGGAGTTTCAGCTGCAGCACGCACGGGTCAGTCGCACTGCGGATCAGCCCCACTTCACCACCAATGACTGGGCCTCCATGCGTGACCTGTGTGCCCTGTTGCTCTGTTTCGAGTACTCCACCAACATGGCCAGTGGCGATGACGCCGTTATCAGCGTTACAATACCACTTCTATGTCTCCTTGAGAAAACACTTAGGGCGATGATGGAAGAGGAGGTGGCCCAGGAGGAGGAGGAAGAGGGGTCATTTTTAGCACTTTCAGGCCAGTCTCTTCGAAGTGACTCAGAGGGAGGTTTTTTGCAACAGCAGAGGCCAGGTACAAATGTGGCCAGACAGGGCCCACTACTGGAGGACGAGGATGAGGAGGAGGTGGAGGAGGATGAGGATGAGGATGAAGCAGGTTCACAGCGGGCTTGCACCCAACGCAGCTCGGGCCCATCACTGGTGCGTGGCTGGGGGGAAACGCAGGACGATGACGATACGCCTCCCACAGAGGACAGCTTGTCCTTACCTCTGGGCAGCCTGGCACACATGAGCGACTACATGCTGCAGTGCCTGCGCAACGACAGCAGAGTTGCCCACATTTTAACGTGTGCGGACTACTGGGTTGCCACCCTGCTGGATCCACGGTACAAAGACAATGTGCCCACCTTACTTCATGCACTGGAGCGTGATAGTAAGATGCGCGAGTACAAGCGCACGTTGGTAGACGCGCTACTGAGAGCATTCCCAAATGTCACAGGGGAACAAGTGGAAGCCCAAGGCGAAGGCAGAGGAGGAGCAAGAGGTCGGTGTCACGGCCAGCTCCTCTGAGGGCAGGGTTAGCATGGCAGAGATGTGGAAAAGTTTTGTCACCACTCCACAGCTAACTGCACCACCACCTGATACGGAACGTGTTAGCAGGAGGCAACATTTCAATAACATGGTGGAACAGTACCTGTGCACACCCCTCCACGTACTGACTGATGGTTCGGCCCCATTCAACTTCTGGGTCTCCAAATTGTCCACGTGGCCAGAGCTAGCCTTTTATGTCTTGGAGGTGCTGGCCTGCCCGGCGGCCAGCGTTTTGTCTGAACGTGTATTCAGCACGGCAGGGGGCGTCATTACAGACAAACGCAGCCGCCTGACTACAGCCAATGTGGACAAGCTGACGTTCATAAAAATGAACCAGGCATGGATCCCATAGGACCTGTCCATCCCTTGTGCAGATTAGACATTAACTACCTCCCCTTAACAATATATTATTGTACTCCAGGGCACTTCCTCATTCAATCCTATTTTTATTTTCATTTTACCATTATATTGCAGGGCAACCCAAAGTTGAATGAACCTCTCCTCTGTCTGGGGGCCGGGGCCTAAAAATATCTGACAGTGGCCTGTTCCAGTGGTGGGTGACATGAAGCCTGATTCTCTGCTATGACATGAAGACTGATTCTCTGCTGATATGAAGCCTGAATCTCTGTTATGGGACCTCTCTCCTCTGCCTGGGTGCCTGGGCCTAAATATGTGACAAGGGACTGTTCCAGTGGTGGGTGACGTGAAGCCTGATTCTCTGCTATGACATGAAGACTGATTCTCTGCTGACATGAAGCCTGAATCTCTGTTATGGGTCCTCTCTCCTCTGCCTGGGTGCCTGGGCTTAAATATGTGACAAAGGACTGTTCCAGTGGTGGGTGGCGTGAAGCCTGATTCTCTGCTATGACATGAAGACTGATTCTCTGCTGACATGAAGCCAGATTCTCTGTTACGGGACCTCTCTCCTCTGCCTGGGTACGTGGGCCTAAATATCTGACAATGGACTTTTCCAGTGTTGGGTGACGTAAAGCATGATTCTCTGCTAGGACATGCAGACTGATTCTCTGCTGACATGAAGCCAGATTCTCTGTTACGGGACCTCTCTCCTCTGCCTGGGTGCCGGGGCCTAAATATATGACAATGGACTGTTACAGTGGTGGGTGACGTGAAGCCAGATTCTCTGCTATGGCATGAAGAGACTGATTCTCTGCTGATGTGAAGCCAGATTCTCTGCTATGGGACCTCTCTCCAATTGATATTGGTTAATTTTTATATATTTTATTTTAATTAATTTCCCTATCCACATTTGTTTGCAGGGGATTTACCTACATGTTGCTGCCTTTTGCAGCCCTCTAGCTCTTTCCTGGGATGTTTTGCAGCCTTTTTGGTGCCGAAAAGTTCGGGTCCCCATTGACTTCAATGGGGTTCAGGTTCGGGACGAAGTTCGGGTCGGGTTCGGATCCCGAACCCGAACATTTCCGGGAAGTTCTGCCGAACTTCTCGAACCCAAACATCCAGGTGTTCGCTTAACTCTAGTAACAAACTAACAAACTGGCTGAATCTGGCTGCATTAATATCAATACAATAGAAAGTAATTAGCCAGATTAATGTATTCATATTACATCATGGACAATATTAACGATATAAACTTTTAATCTTTTTAACCACTTACTTATCTTTGGGGATGAATTATTAACCTTTTAACCATCAATCTAACTATGCGATATATGAACTTGAACACTGAATATGTGGATGGTTAGTACAGACTAATAAAGCCCCCTCATACATTCAACAGAAACATCCTTAGAAAAAGATATCCCAAAAGCCCCCAGCCTGACATTCCGGAGGGTAAAAACACTCAAGGAAATATTAGCACCATCCTGCCCAAATGTAAAAAAAAAACACAGGATGGGCAACTACCCCTAGGGTAAAATAGTACTGATTGCAGAACAGGATCTTACAAGTGTGGGATAAGTAGATGTAAGTGCTGTAACATGATCACGAACAATAAGAAGGAAGTGATTCTGACAACCCATGAAGATCCCATTCTACTGCGGCATGACATGAACTGCAGTACCCAATGTAATATATCTATTACAATGTTTTTGCAACATGTACTACGTAGGCCACACCACTCAAACACTACGGGAGCACATGAATGCACAGGTCCAATATAAAACGAAAAGTCAATACTAATAGTGTGTCCCATCATTTTCCTACTTACTGCGATGGTAACCCCACCCTTCTTAAGGTAACCCCCCTTTAATGGGTCCCCCACTCTTACCAGACACTCTGTCGTAAGGAAATGTATTGGATCTATAGACTCAATATGCTAGCTCTATTCGGATTTAATGAATCGTTGGAATACGTGAATTAATGAATACACAAAAATCACTCTTATCCCATACATGATTAACCTCCCCAGCCTTTGCCTACTTATTCATTTTCACAATATATATTTTAGAGTTTTAATTGTCCCCATTGACCCACTCCATGTGTTAATTCATTTTATCCATTTTGGACCAAGAAATGGGACCCATAATGTAAGAGCGGTGTTAACCATCATATGTTCTATTGAATACGGTTATCCCACTTGTAACACCTACACGACTTTCTTGGAATCATGTCCAGTTATATACCTCTCCTTTTACATGATCCCACTTGGATTATTAATGATTATTTTTAGGAACTAAACTATACTACATTTTAATTTGCATCGTGTATACATGTGTGTGTACTAATTCGCACTTAGAGAGTCTTTTGGTATTTTTATATACGTTTTTTGTATATACAATTAAGATCTCTTGTAAACATGTCCTTATATTTTTTTTTACATATTTTTATATCTACTTTTAGATATGTATGTACAGACCCTCATTCGGATCATATGACCATGCATATTTTATATACTTCCTTTTTTTTTTTTATTAATTCATTTTTTATTGTTTTAACATATATGGAACTATGACCTTTTAAGCAAGCAATCCCTCCTCATATTCAAATCCTCACTCGCTGATGCAAAACAGGCCTACTTCTCATCTCTCATATCTTCCCTGTCCCACAGCCCTAAACAACTTTTTAGCACTTTTAACTCTCTTCTCTGTCCCCCAGGGCCCCCACCCTCTCCTCTCTTCTCAGCTGAGGACTTTGCCAAATATTTCAAACAAAAGATAGTCAACATCAGAGAAAGCTTCACTACACAGTCCCCACAGACCCTCTACACAACTGCTCAGTCCTCTTCTCCCAAAACCCGCTTCTCCACCATTACAGAAAAAAAACTTCAACTCTAATCTCATCTGACCACCTGTGCACTTGACCCAATCCCATCCCATCCCACCTCACCCCTAACCTCACCAAAGTGTTTATCCCAGCTCTAACTCATCTCTTCAACCTATCACTAACCTCTGGTGTCTTCCCCTCTGCTTTTAAACATGCTACCATTACACCCATCCTCAAAAAGCCTTCACTTGACCCATCTTCTTTGTCCAGTTATCGCCCCATATCACTTCTTCCATATGCCTCAAAGCTACTTGAACAACATGTCAATTCGGAACTGTCCTCTCGCCTCTCCTCCTGCTCCCTCTTTGACCGCCTACAATCTGGCTTCCGACCCCACCACTCGACTACCTACCACCATGACCTACTGACAAAACCAAGAAACATTACTCTGTTCTCCTTGACCTGTCCTCTGCCTTCAACACTGTTGACAACTCCCTTCTGTTGCAAACTCTCACATCTCTTGGCATCACTGACCTGGCCCTCTCCTGGATCACATCATACCTCACAGACCGGACGTTTAGCGTCTCCCACTCTCGCACCACCTCCTTGTCTCATTCCCTCTCTGTTGGTGCTCCGCAAGGCTCTG
The DNA here is from genome assembly GCF_905171765.1 of Bufo bufo. Lineage (NCBI taxonomy): Eukaryota > Metazoa > Chordata > Amphibia > Anura > Bufonidae > Bufo > Bufo bufo. The sequence goes on from NC_053392.1 coordinate 353,621,133, forward strand.
TCCTAGGACCCCTGCTCTTCTCTATCTACAGTTTTGGCCTGGGACAGCTCATAGAGTCCCATGACTTTAAGTATCACTCCTACGCTGACGACACACAAATCTACCTCTCTGGTCCAGACATTACCACCTTACTATCAAGAATCCCACAATGTCTATCTTCTATATCATCCTTCTTCTCCTCTCGCTTTCTAAAACTTAACATGGATAAGACAGAATTCATAATCTTTCCCCCATCTTGTTCAAACCCCCCAACAGACCTATCTATCAGGATCAATGGCTGCACACTCTCCCCGGTCAACCAAGTCCACTGCCTTGGAGTGACCTTGGATTTTGCCCTTTCCTCCCGACCGCACATGCAAGCCCTTTCCACCACCTGCTGCCTCCAAGTCAAAAACATCTCCCGCATCCGTGCTTTCCTTAACTTTGAATTTGTGAAAATGCTTGTACATGCCCTCATCATCTCCCGCCTAGACTACTGCAACATTCTCCTCTGTGGCCTTGCATCTTACACTCTCGCACCCCTCCAATCTATCCTCAACTCTGCTGCCCAACTAATCCACCTCTCACCCTATTACTCCTCTGCCTCTCCCCTCTGCCAATCTCTTCACTGGCTCCCCATTGCCCAACTAATTCACTTCAAAGTACTAGCAAATACATACAAGGCCGTCCATAACCTGTCCCCTCCCTACATCTCTGAGCTACTTTCCCGATACATCCCCACACGCACTCTCCGATCCTCACAAGACCTCCCATGCATCCCCCATACTCTGGAACTCGCTACCCCAACATATCAGACTCTCACCTACAGTGGAATCCTTCAAAAGAAACCTGAAAACCCACCTCTTCAGACAAGCCTACAACCAGTGACCCTGCTGCCTCTATACCGCCATGACAAACTTCACCCTCACCTACTGTGTCCTTCTCCCATACCATGTAGATTGTAAGCCCTCACTCCTTCTGTACCAGTTTGTAACTTGTCTTGTTTATGATTAGTGCAATTGTCTGTATTATGTATGTGCACCCCTTATCATATATACAGCGCTATGAAATGAATGGCACTTTAATAATAAATAATAATAATATATATAAAATACAGTCCTGATCAAAAGTTTAAGACCACTTGAAAAATGGCAAAAAAATCCTATTTTACATTGTTGGATCTTCACAAGGTTCCAAGTAGAGCTTCAACCTGCAACAAGAAGAAATGAAAGTGAGACAAAACATTTTTTGAGCATTCAATTAATTGAAAATAACGATTAAACTGAAACCGGCTGTTTTTCAGCTGATCCAAATTTTAGGACCACATGCCTTTAAAAGCCCAAATCTGTGCAAAGATGCGGATTCATTGTCATTTTCTGTCAGGTAGTCACACGTTGTGATGGCAAAGGCAAAAAAACTCTACCTTTTTTTAACATGATCGGGTTGTTGTACTGCATAAGCAGGGTCTCTCAAAGAGCGCCATCGCTGCTGAGGTGGGACACAGTAAGACAGTCATTTTGAATTTCTTAAATGATCCTGGGGGTTATGGAACAAAAAATCAAGTGGAAGACCCCAAAAAATTTCATCAGCAATGAGACGGAGGATCCAATTGGCTGTCCGTCAAGACACTAGACGATTCTCGACCCAAATTAATGCCCTTAAGTGCAGGGGCGTCAAACGGCCGCTGGCTATGTCCAGATGTTGCAGAGAGCATTCCTCATGACTGAGGACCCTCGTCTGTGTGGTAACGACTGGGTTTTTTAACAGGACAACGCTACAGTACACAATGCCCGCAGGACAAGGGACTTCTTCCAGGAGAATAACATTACTCTTTTGGCCCATCCTGCGTGTTCGCCTGATCTAAATCCAATTGAAAACCTTTGGGGATGGATGGCAAGGGAAGTTTACAAAAATTGACAACAGTTCCAGACAGTAGATGGCCTTCGTGTGTCCGTCTTCACCACTTGGAGAAATGTTCCCACTCACCTCATGGAAACACTTGCATCAAGCATGCCGAAACAAATTTTGGAAGTGATAAACAATAACGGCGGAGCTACTCATTACTGAGTTCATGTTTGGAAGTTGGATTTCTGTTTGGGGGGGGGGGTTAGTTTTTTTTGGAGGTGTGGTCCTAAACTTTTGATCGGCTGAAAAACAGCCTGTTTCAGTTTATTCGTTGTTTTCATTAAATTGAATGCTCAAAAAATGTTTTGTCTCACTCCCATTTCTCCTTGTTGCATGTTGAAGCTCTACTTGGAACCTTGTTAAGATCCAGCCATGCTAAATATGATTTTTTGCCATTTTTCAAGTGGTCTTAAACTTTTTATCAGGACTGTATTTTTTACCATACTCCTATACCAATTATACCCATTGTGAATTAATGAATTTAGCCTTTACCCTATTCATGTTATACGTCTTACACCATTTAATTTTAGCCATGTGGTTATTTATTAACATTTGTTATGTTTGTTTACATTCCTACATCCTCATATGTCTATATATTTTTATATTGTTAGAATCTATAGTGCTTTGATAGTACGTTTATATACACTGCTCAAAAAAATAAAGGGAACACTTAAACAACACAATGTAACTCCAAGTCAATCACACTTCTGTGAAATCAAACTGTCCACTTAGGAAGCAACACTGAGTGACAATCAATTTCACATGCTGTTGTGCAAATGGGATAGACAACAGGTGGCAATTATAGGCAAGTAGCAAGACACCCCTAATAAAGGAGTGGTTCTGCAGGTGGTGACCACAGACCATTTCTCAGTTCCTATGCTTCCTGGCTGATGTTTTGGTCACTTTTGAATGCTGGCGGTGCTTTCACTCTAGTGGTAGCATGAGACGGAGTCTACAACCCACACAAGTGGCTCAGGTAGTGCAGCTTATCCAGGATGGCACATCAATGCGAGCTGTGGCAAGAAGGTTTGCTGTGTCTGTCAGCGTAGTGTCCAGAGCATGGAGGCAGGCCAGTACATCAAGAGACGTGGAGGAGGCCGTAGGAGGGCAACAACCCAGCAGCAGGACCGCTACCTCCGCCTTTGTGCAAGGAGGAACAGGAGGAGCACTGCCAGAGCCCTGCAAAATGACCTCCAGCAGGCCATAAATGTGCATGTGTCTGCTCAAACGGTCAGAAACAGACTCCATGAGGGTGATATGAGGGCCCGACGTCCACAGGTGGGGGTTGTGCTTACAGCTCAACACCGTGCAGGACGTTTGGCATTTGCCAGAGAACACCAAGATTGGCAAATTCGCCACTGGCGCCCTGTGCTCTTCACAGATGAAAGCAGGTTCACACTGAGCACATGTGACAGACGTCAAAGAGTCTGGAGACGCCGTGGAGAACGTTCTGCTGCCTGCAACATCCTCCAGCATGACCGGTTTGGCATTGGGTCAGTAATAGTGTGGGGTGGCATTTCTTTGGAGGGCCGCACAGCCCTCCATGTGCTCGCCAGAGGAAGCCTGAATGCCAGACACCTTGTCAGACCATATGCTGGTGCGGTTGGCCCTGGGTTCCTCCTAATGCAAGACAAAGCTAGACCCCATGTGGCTGGAGTGTGTCAGCAGTTCCTGCAAGACGAAGGCATTGATGCTATGGACTGGCCCGCCCGTTCCCCAGACCTGAATCCAATTGAGCACATCTGGGACATCATGTCTTGCTCTATCCACCAACGTCACGTTGCACCACAGACAGTCCAAGAGTTGGCAGATGCTTTAGTCCAGGTCTGGGAGGAGATCCCTCAGGAGACCGTCCGCCACCTCATCAGGAGCATGCACAGGCGTTGTAGGGAGGTCATACAGGCACGTGGAGGCCACACACACTACTGAGCCTCATTTTGACTTGTTTTAAGGACATTACATCAAAGTTGTAGCCTGTAGTGTGTTTTTCCACTTTAATTTTGAGTGTGACTCCAAATCCAGACCTCCATGGGTTGAAAAATTAGATTTCCATTTTTTTTTTGTGTGATTTTGTTGTCAGCACATTCAACTATGTAAAGAACAAAGTATTTCAGAAGAATATTTAATTAATTCAGATCTAGGATGTGTTATTTTTGTGTTCCCTTTATTTTTTTGAGCAGTGTATTATTTGTGTCTACTTTCTTCACCATCTATCTGGTGGCCACTCCCCCTGTGAGCCACTACCTGCCTCCCCTCCTGCCCAATGTGCTGCGGCTTGGAGCGCATCAGTGCCCTTCTAGTATTTCTGTTGGCGCTCCTGCGTTTCCAGTGCTACTGCGTTCAAGGTTGGAACGCACCTCACTTCCGTCGGCGCTTCTGGTTCTCTTGTGTTCCAGGCTGAAACACATCGCACTTCCGGTGTCACTTCAGCGCTATAGCGTGCCCTTTTCATGTAGAGAATAGCCACATGGCTATAAATAGTTGGTATGTATCCAGTGTACATTTATGCCATACTTTGTATTGAATGTCTATGTATTTGCACCTGCTCCTGAAGAAGGGGAATACTGCCCCCGCAATGCTTTGAGCTATATATTTATTGAAATAAAGGGATTGACCAGAAGCCTGCAGAAGTGTGCTACCATCAATCCTTGATGCCTGTACATGCGATCCTGGCCAGTGGGGTTTAAAGTAACAGGTGTCTTGAGCTTTATCCTGCTGACTACCCCCCAGCGAAGTGAGTGCATACAGATTTTACTATTTTTTACTTTTTTATTTTCTATTTATTTTATCATTTTAATTGTCTCATTCTATTTACATTAATATTATTGATCCCTAGGTTTTTTTGTACTTATATTTATATTATCCTGATTTTATCTGTCACTGGAGCACTTATCCATTTGTTACCTGGACCTGTGAGTCTCCTTTCTCTTAAACCTGTTTCCATCAAACTATTCCAATTAGGCTTTTAATCCATGTATTGAATGTACTATAACTAAGACTAAGGGAGTAGCGCTAATCACTTCTTATCTCACAGACACTAACCGTCAGACTGGTGACATTGCATTACCATACGGCGGTCTCTGTCCATTTTCTAACTACTGACGTCCAGGTGTTTGACTCCATCAAACACTCTAATTTTTAGCTGCCTTCTCTGACCTAATTCTATAATTTCCTCAGCCTTCACTATCCCACTTCTGTTGGCGCCCATATCTTCTTCATCCGCTGTGGGATTTCATGATCCCTTAGAATTGGAATAACTTTTCTTTTTTTCAGTTTTTTAGTGTCCTAGTAAAAGTTCAGAGATTGATGGAAATGGGTTGGGAACAGCATGTGAAGGATGTCTGGATGCATCTTGGACTCCCAGGTCCCTGCTGGCAACGATGTTGTCTGAGTAGTATGCCACTTTCACAGACTGACAATAATACACACCAAACCGAAGATAAAATCAATTTTAGTGGAAAAATTGTTAGGAAACATTCTTTCCTTTATATTGTATATAAAGTGCAAGTGCTGCCAAAAATTACAAGGAAGAGGCACTCCAATACAACCTGTATATCACATAAAGGATGGCCTCATTCATATTGTGGTACAATTGTTCAGGTAGTGGAACGCCTACACTCATAAAGCCTATGTACTAGGCGAAAGGGCTGCCAAAAATTACAAGGAATCGGCACTCCAATACACCCTTTATTACACATAAAGGAGGGCATCATACATGCCCTTGAAAAATTATGATTGATGGGCCTGCTGGTGACCCTCAAAATCATTAGGGGCGAGGGCCTGCTCTTGATCTGACCATCTAAAACCTTAGTGGTGAGGGCCTGCTGCTGAGCAGACCATCTAAAATATTTTGTGGGTGAGGAACTGCTGCCGAGCTGAACATCTAAAAAATCTTGGGGTGAGGGTCTGCTGCTGAGCTGACCCTCTAAAACATTATGAATGAGAGCCTGCTGGTGACCCTCTAAAACATTATGGGTGAGAGCCCGCTGCTGAGCTGACCCTCTAAAACATTAGGAGCGAGGACAGCCTAATAAGCATATTGATATGATGGAGGAGGAGGAGGAGGAGGACGACGAGAAAAGGGAGATTGAAAAATATAAACTTTTTAGTGGTGGAAGGGGTGCATGGGAATAGTGTATTCAATACACCATAGAAGCCACATTTAGAGTGCCTTTATGTTTAGCCGCTTTCCTCTGGTGGAGTAGAGAAGTCAGGGGCAATCCAGGCCTTGTTCATTTTTATAAGAGTCAACCGGTCAGCATTTTCAGTTGACAGGCGCTTATCAGTTATTATGCCCCCAGCAGCACTAAATACACGCTCTGACAAAACGCTGGCAATGGGGCAGGCCAGCACCTCCAAGGTTTAGAGCGCCAGTTCGTGCCACGTCTCCAGCTTGGAAGCCCAATAAGGTACAGGGGGATCACTGAGGACGCTGACACGGTCTGCTATGTACTCCTTCACCATCTTCCCAAAATTTTCCCTCCTTGTGACACTAGTCCGCGCATCAGGTTGAAGGTGCTGGCGGGGTGTCATAAAATTGTCCCAGGCATTGGAGAGTTTTGCCATGCCTCTGTTGGAACTGCTGTGTGTTCCCCTCGTATCCCCTCCTTTGTTGGCCAAGGAACTCCGTACTCTGCCGCCAGCATTGTCAGATGGAAATTTTGGGAGCAATTTTTCAACAAGGACCTTCTGGTATTGCACCATTTTGCTCGTCCTCTCCACCACAGGAATGAGAGATGAGAAGTTCTCGTTGTAGCGGGGGTCAAGAAGGGTGAACAACCAGTAATCGGTGTTGGCCAAAATGTGTACAAAGCGAGGGTCATGGGAAAGGCAGCCTAACTAAGTCAGCCCTATGTGCCAGAGTCCCAACAAACAAGACTTTACTGTGCTCATCAGGAGGATGACTCTCAATCTCCTCATCCTCTTCCTCCTCTTCTACCCATCCATGCGGAACAGATGGAATAAAACTTCCATGGGTACTACCCTCTGTTACAGAGTCAACCGTCTCCTGCTCCTCCTCCTCCTCATTCATTTTGCGCCAAGAATACGAACTGAGGGTGGTCTGGCTATCACCCTGTGTACTGTCTTCCCCCATTTCCACCTCTTCCACATGCAAAGCATCCGTCTTAATTGTGAGCAGCAAGCGTTTGAGTAGACCCAGGATTGGGATAGTTACGCTGATAATAGCATTATCGCCGCTCATCATCTGTGTTAAATCCTCAAAGTTGCATAAAACCTCAGAGGTCAGACATCAATGCTCACTCGTCGCTTGTGAAGAGCGGAAGCTGACTGGAAAGGTGATGACCATGTTGCAGCTGATATTCCACTACTGCTGCTCACAAAGCTTGGCCAACATGTGGAAACGTGGAGTTCCAGCGCATGCTCATGTCGCACAACAGTCGAAGGTCCAGGTGCATGGCGGGAGGCATCCGGGCCTGCGTCTTGGACAGGGTATTGACCAGCACGTAACACAGGGGAAGAGGAGGCAGTGGTGTGATCCGCAGACACTGGTTGTGGACCCAGGCATTCGGACCACCTATTAGGGTGCTTTGATGCCATGTGATGAATCATGCTGGTGGTGGTGAGGTTGCTAGTGTTCACGCCCCTGCTCATTTTGGTACGGCACAGGTTGCAAATGACAATTCTTTTATAGTCCGCACTTTCCTCAAAAAAGAGCCAGACTGCGGAACACCTACCCCTTGACAAGGGAGATTGCCACAAGGGGGTGCTCCGGTGAGCAGTTGTGGGACTGTTTGGTGTGGCCCCACCTTCTCCCTTTTGCCATCCCACTGCCTCTTCCAGCCTGTTGCGGTGCTGCGGATTGCTCCCCCTCTGTACTGCTGTCCTCGCTCGGCTTGCCACCTTCCCAGGTTGGGTCAGTGACTTCATCGTCCAGCACCTCCTCTTCCACTTCCTCACTCTGATCATTCTCCTGACTTGTTAACCTAACAACAACCTCAGTTATTGACAACTGTGTCTAATTCTCATCATGAACCTCTTGAGACACTAATTGCGGTTGACTTATTGGCAACTGTGTCTCATCATAATCATTATCATCACCATAATCATCATCCACCTCGTGAAACACTAATTGCCGTCCCCCCGCATCATATTCTTGTGGACTGTGGATGCTCCAGAGTTTGGGAATCAGGGCACAGGATCTCCTCATGTCCCTCTTCAAGCAGGCTTGGCGAGATGCCCAAATTAAGGAATGACAATGAAAATGGCTCCTTGAAATATCTGAGTGTGGGATCTCTTGTTTGCCAAGACTCTCCATGGTGGGTGGAAGGAGTATCAGGTTGAGGATTCTGTTGACCAGACTCTTGGCTAATGAGACTGGACTTTGTGGAAGACAGGGTGGTGCTTAACCGACTGAAAGCATTATCTACTGCAATCCAACCGACCACCTGGTCGCACTGGTCTGACTTTGAAAGTGGTGGCCTGCGCCGCCCTGCAAACTGGGACATGAAGCTAGGTATCGCGTGTGTGTTTCTTGTGCTTTGGCAGCAGGCACAATTTCACCGCGCCCAGGGCGCAGGTTTTGTAAGTGTATGCGCAAAGAAAGTACACAGAATGTCACAGATATTTTTAGGATGCGCACATGTTAAACAGGAGGTATAGCGCAAGCAATGTCGCTGTCTCCCCCGCCTAATAAAAAATACACTGAATGAATCTCTCTGATATTTAGGATGTGCACACGTTATACAGGAAGTATAGCGCAAGGAATGTCACTGTCACCACTGCCTAATAAAAAATTACATTGAATTAGTGTCACTGATATTTAGGTTGCACAAACGTTATACAGGAGCTGTAGCTCAAGTAATGTCGCTGTCACCACCGCCTAATAAAAAATTACACTGAATTAATGTCACTGATATTTAGGATGGGCAAACATTATACAGGAGATGTAGTGCAAGTAATGTAACTGTCTGCAGCAGACACCGTCTACGAAAAAAGTACACTGGATGTCACAGATCTTTTTGGGCTGCACACACGTTAGACAGGAGATGTAGTGTAGATAATGTCGCTGTCTGCAGCGGCCAAACAATTGCAAGCTATTTAGCGCAGGTTGCGCTAAAAATATATATTGCTACCACACACGATTTGTCCTTAAAAGGACTTTTGGGTCTATAAAGTGTATAAAAACAAAAATATTGCTATTTCAATCACTACACTGTCTCTCCCTTCTGCTCTCCAGCTCTCCCTGACTAATACTGAGCCGAACACGTTTCATCAGGTGCTATATAGCACCCGATGACGTGTTCCAGCCAGCCAATCACTAATGCCAGCAGCCAACATGGCTACGGCATTACAGTGAATGGCAGTACTTACCTGCACGGTTGTTGGCTGTGTAGCAGCCAACAAACGTGCGGGGAGGAGACTCTAGCATCGCGCTCGAGCACACGCGGTATTCAGCAGAACATTGCGATTTGCCAAGCATTGCGATGCTTAAGGCCAAATTAGTGTTCGGCCGAGCATGCTCGCCCAACATACTCCATAGTAATCTGAGTGCAATGTCAGATGGGCCCAGGTCTCCTCATTCAAACGTTTTTCCTCCCATCCCGATCGGTGCCCACATTCCTGAGAAATCCGTGAGGTTATCTCCCAATTAACTGCTTGGTGCAACTAGAACATCACCATTGAACCTTATGGCACCAATAGCCCCTCTACTTATCACTGCCTGCTTCCCCCTACCTTTAAGTGACAGGTCCAGACAGGGAAGATGTAATCTCATCTGTCCCTGTGTTCTCAAATGAGCATCAGCTCTTCGGGAATCAATACACAGGCAGTACAATCCTGATGAATGTCATGGGCTGCGTAAAACAAACAACACTTTCAGTATAATGAGATACAATGATGACACCTTTGTTGCACCAATCAGCTTATTTGCATATGAGAAAATTATGGATTTCTCAGGAATGCAGACATGGATCAGGATAAGGGAAACTGTGTTAGAATGAGAACTGCACACATCTGAAACTGCATTTGAATTACTCTGGAGGTAAGTGATGACAGATTTTTACCCCTTCCAACCAAATAACGTGAATGTGCAGCAGTTTGCAGAGCTGCCTTATATTTACTTATCTCTTTACCCATTAATATCAAGATTCCTGCTTTAGAGGGGGTTCAGATCTAACTGTAATTAGACAGCTATAGTCCAGGTGCTGACATTAGGACCTGTTTGGTTCAGGTCCTGATAATGGCACCTGAACTAGAAGCTATTAATCACTGTCAGACATGGTAACACTCCCTGAAGCACCATAGACATATCCTCGCAACGCTGTATCATTTACTTGGGTGGGCAACTAACATCAGGACAAGAGTTGAGAGGACACCTGGATGTTCGGGTTCGGCCAAACTAGGCAAAAAAGTTCGAGTTTGGGACCCGAACTTGACCCCAAACCCCATTGAAGTCAATGGTGACCCAAGCTTTGGAGCACTAAAATGGCTCTAAAAAAGTCATGGAAAGGACTAGGGGGCTGCAAAAGGCAACACAATGTGGTTAAGAGAATGGCAAGTGCTCTGCAAACAATGTGGATAGGGAAATTACTTCAAATAACATAAAATACTTAAAGATAAAAAAATATAATCTTGATCTAAGAGGAGAAGGTCCATTTGGAGTAGGAGGTTGAGAAGGCGGTGGAAGTGGCGGTGGATGAGGTAGCAGACAGTGGTTTTTGTTTTTTGTTTTTTATTTTTGTTATTCTATAAATTTGGGTAGACCCCTAAACATTGGGAAATATAAAAAATAAAACAAAGACAAAGTGTGCTGGAGTACAACAATGGCTGGGTGAGGCTGGTATACATGTCTATTCTGCACAAGGTAAGGACAAGTCCTGTGGGATCCCTGCCTGGTTAATTTTAATGAATGTGAGCTTGTCCACATTGGCTGTGGACAGGCGGCTGCGCTTGTCTGTGATAACCCCCTCCTGCCATACTAAGCAAACCTTCAGACAATACACTGGCTGCAGGGAAGGCCAGCACCTCCAAGGCGTAAAAGGCAAGCTCATGCCATGTGCCCAGTTTGGAGACCCACCATGTTGCTGAAATGCTGCCTCCTGCTAAGATGTTCCATATCAGCTAGTGGTGCTGGTTGTTGTAGCATGCTGACAAAACTTTTCCACATTTCGGCCATGCTAACCCTGCCTTCTGAGGTGCTGGTGGTGACCCAGCTGCATTGGCGACCTGTTCCTCCTCCTCCTCCTCCTCCTCCTCCTCCTCTGCCTTCCCCTTGTGCTTCCCCTGAGTTCCCACTGTCAGGTGGGAATGACATCAGCAGCGCGTCGACCAGAGTGCGCTTGTAGTTGCGCATCTTCTGATCAATAACAGACGTTGTTACTAAATTTTGTTCCCTGCCCGCTATGTAGAGCAGTGGTATATCACAGCCAAAAATTGATGAATGTCACGCAACAATATAACAGACGAATTAGTAAAATGTATTTCCCTGTCCACTATGTAGAGCAAGGGTATATCACAGCCAAAAATTGGTGAATGTCTACAAACAATGTAACACACGAATTAGTGAAATGACTGACTTAAAATGAAATAAAAAATAAAAATAAAAAAATAAATGATAATCTTGATCTAGGAGGTGGAGGTCCATATGGAGTAGGAGGTTGAGGAGGAGGTGGACGTGGCAGTCTAGGTGGAAACAGCGGTGGAGGAGGAGGTAGCCAACCCTATTTTTTTAACCTATTTCACCTTAAGGACTTTGCAAAAAATGGCCAATCTGACCAGTGTCACTTTAAGTGCTGATAACTTTAAAACGCTTTGACTCATCCAGGCCATTCTGAGACTGTTTTTTTGTCACATATTGTACTTCATGACACTGGTAAAATGAGGTAAAAAAATAAATAAAAATATTTATAAAAAAAATACCAAATTTACCAAAAATTGGAAAAAAATTGCAAATTTCCAAGTTTCAATTTCTCTGCTTCTATAATACATAGTAATTCCTCCAAAAATAGTTATTACTTTACATTCCCCATATGTCTACTTCGTGTTTGGATAATTTTAAGAATGATATTTTATTTTTTGGGGATGTTACAAGGCTTAGAAGTTTAGAAGCAAATCTTGAAATTTTTCAGAAATTTTCAAAAACCCAATTTTTAGGGACCAGTTCAGGTCTGAAGTCACTTTGCGAGGCTTATATAATAGAAACCACCCAAAAATGACCCCATTCTATAAACTACACCCCTCAAGGTATTCAAAGCTGATTTTACAAACTTTGTTAATCCTTTAGGTGTTCCACAAGAATTAATGGAAAATAGAGATATAATTTAAAAATTTCTCATTTTTGGCAGATTTTCCATTTTAATATTTTTTTTTCCAGTTACAAAGCAAGGGTTAACAGCCAAACCAAACTCAATATTTATGGCCCTGACTCTGTAGTTTACAGAAACACCCCATACAGTGGAGGAAATAATTATTTGACCCCTCACTGATTTTGTAAGTTTGTCCAATGACAAAGAAATGAAAAGTCTCAGAACAGTATCATTTCAATGGTAGGTTTATTGTAACAGTGGCAGATAGCACATCAAAAGGAAAATCGAAAAAATAACTTTAAATAAAAGATAGCAACTGATTTGCATTTCATTGAGTGAAATAAGTATTTGAACCCTCTAACAAAAAAAGACTTAATACTTGGTGGAAAAACCCTTGTTTGCAAGCACAGAGGTCAAACGTTTCTTGTAATTGATGACCAAGTTTGCGCACATTTTAGGAGGAATGTTGGTCCACTCCTCTTTGCAGATCATCTCTAAATCCCTAAGGTTTCGAGGCTGTCTCTGTGCAACTCTGAGCTTGAGCTCCCTCCATAGGTTTTCGATTGGATTAAGGTCCGGAGACTGACTAGGCCACTCCATGACCTTAATGTGCTTCTTCTTGAGCCACTCCTTTGTTGCCTTTGCTGTATTTTTTGGGTCATTGTCGTGCTGGAACACCCATCCACGACCCATTTTCAGTTTCCTGGCAGAGGGAAGGAGGTTGTCGCTCAGGATTTCACGATACATGGCTCCGTCCATTTTCCCGTTTATGCGAATAAGTTGTCCTGTGTTCTTAGCAGAAAAACACCCCCAAAGCAAAATGTTTCCACCCCCATGCTTGACGGTGGGGACGGTGTTTTGGGGGTCATAGGCAGCATTTTTCTTCCTCCAAACACAGCGAGTTGAGTTAATGCCAAAGAGCTCTATTTTGGTCTCATCAGACCACAGCACCTTCTCCCAGTCACTCTCTGAATCATTCAGGTGTTCATTGGCAAACTTCAGACGGGCCTGCACATGTGCCTTCCTGAGCAGGGGGACCTTGCGAGCCCTGCAGGATTTTAATCCATTGCGGTGTAATGTGTTTCCAATGGTTTTCTTGGTGACTGTGGTCCCTGCTAATTTGAGGTCATTAACTAACTCCTCCCGTGTAGTTCTAGGATGCTTTTTCACCTTTCTCAGAACCATTGACACCCCACGAGGTGAAATCTTGCGTGGAGCCCCAGAGCGAGGTCGATTGATGGTCATTTTGTGCTCCTTCCATTTTCGAACAATCGCACCAACAGTTGTCACCTTCTCTCCCAGCTTCTTGCTAATGGTTTTGTAGCCCATTCCAGCCTTGTGCAGGTCTACAATTTTGTCTCTGACATCCTTGGACAGCTCTTTGGTCTTTCCCATGTTGGAGAGTTTGGAGTCTGCTTGATTGATTGATTCTGTGGACAGGTGTCTTTTATACAGGTGACTAGTTAAGACAGGTGTCCTTAATGAGGGTGACTAATTGAGTAGAAGTGTCTAACCACTCTGTGGGAGCCAGAACTCTTAATGGTTGGTAGGGGTTCAAATACTTATTTCACTCAATGAAATGCAAATCAGTTGCTATCTTTTATTTAAAGTTATTTTTTCGATTTTCCTTTTGATGTGCTATCTGCCACTGTTACAATAAACCTACCATTGAAATGATACTGTTCTGAGACTTTTCATTTCTTTGTCATTGGACAAACTTACAAAATCAGTGAGGGGTCAAATAATTATTTCCTCCACTGTATGTGGTCGTAAACCGCTGTACGAGCACACAGCAGGGCGCAGAAGGAAAGTAATGCCATACGGTTTTTGGAAGGTAGGTTTTGCTGGACTGTTTTTTTTTTGACACCATGTCCCATTTAAAGCCCCCCTGATGCACCCCTAGAGTAGAAACTCCAAAAAAGTGACCCAATTTTAGAAACTACAGGATAGGGTGGCAGTATTGTTGGTACTAGTTTAGGGTTCATATGATTTTTCGTTGCTCTATATTGCACTTTTTGTGAGGCAAGGTAACAAGAAATAGCTGTTTTGGCACCGTTTTTATTTTTTTGTTATTTACAAAATTCATCTGACATGTTAGATCAGATTGTCACGGACGCTGCAATACCAAATATGTAGACTTTTTTTATTTATGTAAGTTTTACACAATGATTTTATTATTGAAGCAAAAATAATCATGTTTTAGTGTTTCCATAGTCTGAGAGCCATAATTTTTTCAGTTTTTGGGCGATTACCTTGGGTAGGGTATGACTTTTGCGAGATGAGATGATGGTTTCATTGGCACTATTTTGGGGTGCGTGTGACTTTTTGATCGCTTGCTATTACAAAAAATGGTTTATTTAGCACAGTTTTTTTTTTTTTTTTTACGGTGTTCATCTGAGGGGTTAGGTCATGTGATATTTTTATAGAGCCGGTCGATACGGACACGGCGATACCTAATATGTATACTTTTTTTTTATTTATGTAAGTTTTACACAATAACCGCTTTAAAAAAAATAAAAATATGATGTTTTAGTGTCTCCATATTCTGAGCCATAGTTTTTTTTGGGCGATTGTCTCAGGTAGGGGCTAATTTTTTGCGGGATGAGGTGACGGTTAGATTGGTACTATTTTGGTGGGCAAACTCCTTTTTTTTACAGTGTTCATCTGAGGGGTTAGGTCGTGTGATATGTTTTTAGAACCGGTCGATACGGACACAGCGATGCCTAATATGTATACATTTATTTTTATTTATTTTTTTTATATCTTTTACCAATTTTTTTTTAACTTTATTTGGGGAATATGACGTTTTTGTTTATTTTTACTTGAAACTTTAAATTTTTTGGGGGGAAAACTTTATTTTTTAAACTTTTTTTTTCACTTTATTTTTTGTCCCACTTTGAGACTTGAACTTTTGGGGGTCTAATCCCCTTTACAATGCATTCCAATACTTCTGTATTGGAATGCATTGGCTGTATGAGTAATACTGTGTGTATTACTCATACAGCTTCCGGCCTGTGAGATCCAGGGGGCTGGATCTCACAGGCTCGTCACCGGGCTCGTCACCTTCCATGCCATCGGGTCCCCCCTACAGCCGCATGGGGACCCGATGGCACCGCCGATTGCCGCCGCAAACCTCAGGTAAAGCCGCAAACCGCAGGTCTGAATTGACCTGCGGTTTGCTGCGATCGCCGATGCGGGGCGGTCACATGACCCCCCTTGCGTTGTGACTAGAGTTGAGCGAACACCTGGATGTTGGGGTTCGAGAAGTTCGGCCGAACTTCCCGTAAATGTTCGGGATCCGAACCCGAACCGAACTTCGTCCCGAACCCGAACCCCATTGAAGTCAATGGGGACCCGAACTTTTGGGCACTAAAAAGGCTGTAAAACAGCCCAGGAAAGAGCTAGAGGGCTGCAAAAGGCAGCAACATGTAGGTAAATCCCCTGCAAACAAATGTGGATAGGGAAATAAATAAAAATAAAAATAAAAAAAATAAAAATGAACCAATATCAATTGGACAGAGGTCCCATAGCAGAGAATCAGTCTCTTCATGCCATAGCAAAGAATCTGGCTTCATGTCAGCAGAGAATCAGTCTCTTCATGCCATAGCAGAGAATCTGGCTTCATGTCAGCGCAGAATCAGTCTTCATGTCATAGCAGAGAATCAGGCTTCACGTCACCCACCACTGGAACAGGCCACTGTCACACATTTAGGCCCCGGCACCCAGACAGAGGAGAGCGGTCCCGTAACAGAGAATCTGGCCTTATGTCAGCACAGAATCTGTCTTCATGTCATAGCAGAGAATCAGGCTTCACGTCACCCACCACTGGAACAGGCCACTGTCACACATTTAGACCCAGGCAGAGGAGAGAGGTCCCGTAACAGAGAATCTGGCCTTATGTCAGCGTAGAATCTGTATTCATGTCATAGCAGAGAATCAGGCTTCACGTCACCCACCACTGGAACAGGCCACTGTCACACATTTAGGCCCCGGCACCCAGACAGAGGAGAGGTTCATTCAACTTTGGGTTGCCCCGCAATATAATGGTAAAATGAAATTAAAAATAGTATTGAATGAGGAAGTGCCCTGGAGTAGAATAATATATTGTTAAGGGGAGGTAGTTAATATATAATCTGCACAAGGGATGGACAGGTCCTGTGGGATCCATGCCTGGTTCATTTTTATGAACGTCAGCTTGTCCACATTGGCTGTAGACAGGCGGCTGCGTTTGTCTGTAATGACGCCCCCTGCCGTGCTGAATACACGTTCAGACAAAACGCTGGCCGCCGGGAAGGCCAGCACCTCCAAAGCATAAAAGGCTAGCTCTGGCCACGTGGACAATTTGGAGACCCAGAAGTTGAATGGGGCCGAACTATCAGTCAGTACGTGGAGGGGTGTGCACAGGTACTGTTCCACCATGTTAGGGAAATGTTGCCTCCTGCTAACACGTTCCGTATCAGGTGGTGGTGCACTTAGCTGTGGCGTGTTGACAAAACTTTTCCACATCTCTGCCATGCTAACCCTGCCCTCAGAGGAGCTGGCCGTGACACAGCTGCGTTGGCGACCTCTTGCTCCTCCTCTGCCTTCGCCTTGGGCTTCCACTGGTTCCCCTGTGACATTTGGGAATGCTCTCAGTAGCGCGTCTACCAATGTGCGCTTGTACTCGCGCATCTTCCTATCACGCTCCAGTGTAGGAAGTAAGGTGGGCACATTGTCTTTGTACCGGGGATCCAGCAGGGTGGCAACCCAGTAGTCCGCACACGTTAAAATGTGGGCAACTCTGCTGTCGTTGCGCAGGCACTGCAGCATGTAGTCGCTCATGTGTGCCAGGCTGCCCAGAGGTAAGGACAAGCTGTCCTCTGTGGGAGGCGTATCGTCATCGTCCTGTGTTTCCCCCCAGCCACGCACCAGTGATGGGCCCGAGCTGCTTTGGGTGCCACCCCGCTGTGAACATGCTTCATCCTCATCCTCCTCCACCTCCTCCTCATCCTCGTCCTCCTCGTCCTCCAGTAGTGGGCCCTGTCTGGCCACATTTGTACCTGGCCTCTGCTGTTGCAAAAAACCTCCCTCTGAGTCACTTCGAAGCGACTGGCCTGAAAGTGCTAAAAATGACCCCTCTTCCTCCTGGGCCACCTCTTCCATCATCGCCCTTAGTGTTTTCTCAAGGAGACATAGAAGTGGTATTGTAACGCTGATAACGGCGTCATCGCCACTGGCCATGTTGGTGGAGTACTCGAAACAGGGCACAGAGGTCTCGCATGGAGGCCCAGTCATTGGTGGTGAAGTGGGTCTGATCCGCAGTGCGACTGACCTGCTCGCACAGTCTGTCCAGCATATGCAAGGTGGAGTTCCACCTGGTGGGCACGTCGCATATGAGGTGGTGAGCGGGAAGGCCGAAGTTACGCTGTAGCGCAGACAGGTGAGCAGCGGCAGGGTGTGAACGCCGGAAGCGCGAACAGACGGCCCGCACTTTATGCAGCAGCTCTGACATGTTGGGGTAGTTGCGAATGAACTTCTGCACCACCAAATTCAGCACATGCGCCAGGCAAGGGATGTGCGTCAAACCGGCTAGTCCCAGAGCTGCAACGAGATTTTGCCTATTATCGCACACCACCAGGCCGGGCTTGAGGCTCACCGGCAGCAACCACTCGTCGGTCTGTTGTTCTATACCCCGCCACAACTCCTGTGCGGTGTGGGGCCTGTCCCCCAAACATATGAGTTTCAGAATGGCCTGCTGACGTTTACCCCGTGCTGTGCTGAAGTTGGTGGTGAAGGTGTGTGGCTGACTGGATGAGGAGGAAGCTGAGTAGGAGGAGGAGGAGACAGGAGGCAAAGAATGTTGCCCTGCGATCCTTGGCGGTGGAAGGACGTGCGCCAAATAGCTCTCCGCCTGGGGCCCAGCCGCCACTACATTTACCCAGTGTGCAGTTAGGGAGATATAGCGTCCCTGGCCATGCTTACTGGTCCACGTATCTGTGGTTAGGTGGACCTTGCCACAGATGGCGTTGCGCAGTGCACACTTGATTTTATCGGACACTTGTTTGTGCAGGGAAGGCACGGCTCTCTTGGAGAAGTAGTGGCGGCTGGGAACAACATACTGTGGGACAGCAAGTGACATGAGCTGTTTGAAGCTGTGTGTGTCCACCAGCCTAAATGACAGCATTTCATAGGCCAGTAGTTTAGAAATGCTGGCATTCAGGGCCAGGGATCGAGGGTGGCTAGGTGAGAATTTACGCTTTCTCTCAAATGTTTGTGAGATGGAGAGCTGAACGCTGCCGTGTGACATGGTTGAGATGCTTGGTGACGCAGGTGGTGGTGTTGGTGGTACATCCCATGTTTGCTGGGCGGCAGGTGCCAACGTTCCTCCAGAGGCGGAAGAAGTGGTCGAGGCGGCAGCAGCAGCAGAAGAGGCCGAGGCGGCAGCAGCAGAAGAGGTAGCAGGGGGAGCCTGAGTGACTTCCTTGTTTTTCAGGTGTTTACTCCACTGTAGTTCATGCTTTGCATGCAGGTGCCTGGTCATGCAGGTTGTGCTAAGGTTCAGAACGTTAATGCCTCGCTTCAGGCTCTGATGGCACAGCGTGCAAACCACTCGGGTCTTGTCGTCAGCACATTGTTTGAAGAAGTGCCATGCCAGGGAACTCCTTGAAACTGCCTTTGGGGTGCTCGGTCCCAGATGGCGGCGGTCAGTAGCAGGCAGAGTCTCTTGGCGGCGGGTGTTCTGATTTTGCCCACTGCTCCCTCTTTTGCTACGCTGTTGGCTCGGTCTCACCACTGCCTCTTCCTCCGAACTGTGAAAGTCAGTGGCACGACCTTCATTCCATGTGGGGTCTAGGACCTCATCGTCCCCTGCATAGTCTTCCACCTAGTCTTGATCCCTGACCTCCTGTTCAGTCTGCATACTGCAGAAAGATGCAGCAGTTGGCACCTGTGTTTCGTCATCATCAGAGACGTGCTGAGGTGGTATTCCCATGTCCTCATCATCAGGAAAAATAAGTGGTTGTGCGTTAGTGCATTCTATCTCTTCCACCCCTGGGGAAGGGCTAGGTGGATGCCCTTGGGAAACCCTGGCAGCAGAGTCTTCAAACAGCATAAGAGACTGCTGCATAACTTGAGGCTCAGACAGTTTCCCTGATATGCATGGGGGTGATGTGAAACAGACCTATGGGCTTGGTTTTCATGCGCCATCTGTGCGCTTTCTGCAGAAGACTGGGTGGGAGATAATGTGAACGTGCTGGATCCACTGTCGGCCACCCAATTGACTAATGCCTGTACCTGCTCAGGCCTTACCATCCTTAGAACGGCATTGGGCCCCACCAAATATCGCTGTAAATTTTGCTGGCTACTGGGACCTGAGGTAGTTGGTTCACTAGGACGTGTGGCTGTGGCAGAACGGCCACGTCCTCTCCCAGCACCAGAGGGTCCACTAACACCACCACGACCATGTCCACGTCCGCGTCCCTTATTAGATGTTTTCCTCATTGTTCCCGTTCACCACAATTTTGAGAATGGCAAATTTGGGAATGCTTTTTCAACCCAGAACAAAGTCTGCTTTTACGGTCACTACAAATAACTTGACCAGCTAAAACTGTGCAGATTTGGTTGAATAGAGATGTGAGACCTATTTTTTTTTGCGCTGTGTGACAGTTATAGGTTTAATCACAGAATGACACTTCTATCAGCACGCTAGCGTGTGTCTTAGGTTTTTCTGAATGACACTATCAATAACTTCAATGTAAGATTTTCATTTTGGGATAGATTTCAAGTAGTCCTCAAATACCACAAACTAGTTATTTTAAGAATGGCAAATTTGGGAATGCTTTTTCAACCCAGAACAAAAAGTCTGCTTTTACGGTCACTACAAATAACTTGACCAGCTAAAACTGTGCAGATTTGGTTGAATAGAAATGTCAGGTCTATTTTTTAGGCGCTGGGTGACAGGCTTAACTTGTCCCTGATGTAATATATGGCCAAAAAATAACCACACTGTTGATTGTTAAATGCACTTGGGTGACACAGGCTCAGCCTGCACCAGATGTAGTATATGGCCAAAAAATAATCAGACTGTTGATGGTTAAATGCACTTGGGTGACACAGTCTCAGCCTGCAGCTGATGTAGGATATAGCACAAAATAACCACACTATCGATGGTTAAATACACTTGGTGATAGCTCGTGCTGGCGCACCACAAGTCACAAAATGGCCGCCGATCACCCCAGAAAAAAAGTGATCTAAAAACGCTCTGGGCAGCCTCAAAGAAGTGAGCAAGTCAATAATAGCACTTCAATGATCCACAGCTGCAGATCGATCACAGAATGAAGTCTTTTGGAGGAGTTAATCTGCCTAATCTCGCCCTAACGTCGCAGCTGCAACCTCTCCCTATACTGATCATAGCAGAGTGACGTGCGGCGCTACCTGACTCCAGCTTAAATAGAGGCTGGGTCACATGGTGCACTGGCCAATCACAGCCATGCCAATAGTAGGCATGGCTGTGATGGCCTCTTGGGCCAAGTAGTATGACGCTTGTTGATTGGCTGCTTTGCAGCCTTTCAAAAAGCGCCAAGAAAGCGCCGAACACCGAACCCGGACTTTTACGAAAATGTTCGGGTCCGTGTCACGGACACCCCAAAATTCGGTACGAACCCGAACTATACAGTTCGGGTTCGCTCATCCCTAGTTGTGACAGGATGCCTGCTGAATGATTTCAGCGGACATCCTGTTGCAATTAACCCCCGCCGCGCCGTAATGTAGTTTTAAAGTTGGGACGTACCGGTACGTCATGGGTCCTTAAGGACTCGGCAAACATGGCGTACCGGTACGTCCTAAGTCCTAAAGGGGTTAAATTAGGGTAAACCCCAAAACATTGGGAAATATAAAGAATAAAACAATGAGAGAGTGCGCTGGTGTATAACAATGGCTGGGTGAGGCCGGTATACATGTCTTTTCTGCACAAGGTACGGACAAGTCCTGTGTGATCCATGCCTGGTTCATTTTAATGAACGTGAGCTTGTCCACATTGGCTGTGGACAGGCGGCTGCGCTTGTCTGTGATAACGCCCCTGCCGTGCTAAACACACGTTCAGACAATACACTGGCTGCAGGGCAGGCCAGGCCAGCACCTCCAAGACATTAAGGCAAGCTCAGGTCATGTGCCCAATTTGGAGACCCAGTATTGGGGATCCATCAGCGTGGCCACCCAGTAATCAGCACAAATCAGAATGTGGCCAACTCGCCGGTCGTTGCGGAGACACTGCAGCATGTAATCGCTCATGTGTGCCAGGCTTCCCACAAGCAACGACAAGCTGTCCTCTGTGGGAGGTATATCGTCTGTGTCCTCTGTATCCCTCCAGCCACGCACCAGCGATGGCCATAAGCTGGTTTGGGTGCCACCCTGCTGTGAACACGGTTCCTTCTCCTCCACCTCCTCCTCATAATCCACCTCATCATCCTCCAGAACTGTGCCCTGGTTGGACAAGGAGGAAGCAACAGGAGGCAAAGAGAAACGCCCTGCAATCCTCGGTGGTGGAAGGACATGCACCAAACTGCTATCCGCCTCAGGCGCCACTGCATTTACCCAGTGTGCTGTTAGGAAGATATAATGTCCCTGACCGTGCTTACTGGTCCACATATCTGTAGTTAGGTGGACCTTGCTACAGATGGCGTTGGGCAGTGCACACCTGATTTTGTCCCCCACAAAGGGATGGCTCGCCTGGAAAAGTAGTGGCGGCTGGGCGCAACATACTGTAGGACAGTCACCGCCATCAAATTGTTAACTGTATGTGTCTACCAGACTGATCGACAGCATTTGAAATGCTGGCATTCAGGGCCAGGGATTGCGGGTGGGTAGGTGGGTACTTCCTCTTTTGATCTAGTGTTTGGGAGATAGACAACTGAACGCTCCCATGGGACATTGTGGAGATGCTTGATGATTGAAGTGGTGGCGTTGCTGGCACATCCTCTGTTTGCGGGGTGGCAGGTGCCACTGTCACTCCAGAGGGGGATGAAGAGGCCGAGACTGCAGCAGCAGAGGAAGCAGGAGGAGCCAGAGACCTTTCTTGGTTTTTGAGGTGCCTACTACTCTGCAGTTCGTGCTTTGCACTTAGATGCCTGGTCATGCAGGTTGTGCTCAGGATTAGAACATTTATGCCTCGCTTCAGGCTCTAATTGCACAGTGCGCAAACCACTCGTGTCTTGTCGTCAGCACATTGTCTGAAGAACTGTCACACCAGGGAACTCCTTGGAGTGCTCGGTCCCTTGGTGCGGTGGGCAGTAGCAGGCGTACTGTCTAGGGGACGGCCGCTCTGCTTTTGCACCCTGCTCCCTCTTTTGCTGTGCTGGTGGCTCTGTGCCACCACTGCCTCTTCCTCCAAACTACACAGGTCACTCGCATGACCTTGATTCCATGTGGGGTCTAGGACCTCATCGTCCTCCACATCATCTTCCATCCAGTCTTCACCCTTGCCCTCCTTGTCGGTCTGCACACTGCAGAAAGCCCCAGCAGTTGGCACCTGTGTTTCATCATCATCCGAGACGTGCTGGGGTGGTCCTTCCATGTACTCATCCTGAAACATAAGTGGTTGGGCATCGGTGCACTCAATCTCTTCCACTTCTACGGCAGGGCTATATGGATGACCCTGGGAAACCCTGCTAGCAGAGTGATCAAAAAGCAGAAGAGACTGCTGCATGACTTGGGGCTCAGACTGCTTGGCCGATTTGCAAGGGGGTGAGGTGAAAGACTGATGGACATGGGCTGCAGGTGCCAACTCTGATCTTTCAGCAGGGGACTGGATGGGAGACCATGTTAAGGATCTGGAGGCACTGTCAGCCACCCAATCTACTATCGCCTGTACTTGTTCTGGCCTCACCATTCGTAGAGCGGCATTCTGGCCTACCAAAAAACGCTGAAGGTTCTGTCGCCTACTCACACCTGAGGAAGGTGTTTCACTGAAGATTCTGTCGCCTATGTATAAATATATCAGGGGGCAGTACAGAGATCTATCCCATCATCTATTTATACCCGTGACTGTGACGAGGGGACATCCTCTGCGTTTGGAGGAAAGAAGGTTTGTACACAAACATAGAAAAGGATTCTTTACGGTAAGAGCAGTGAGACTATGGAACTCTCTGCCTGAGGAGGTGGTGATGGTGAGTTCACTAAAAGGTTCAAGAGGGGTTTGGATGCATTTCTGGAGTGTAATATTACAGGCTATAGCTACTAGAGAGGGGTCGTTGATCCAGGGAGTTATTCTGATTGCCTGATTGGAGTCAGGAAGGAATTTTTTATTCCCCTAAAGTGAGGAAAATTGGCTTCTACCTCACAGGGTTTTTTTGCCTTCCTCTGGATCAACTTGCAGGATAACAGGCCGAACTGGATGGACAAATGTCTTTTTTCGGCCTTATGTACTATGTTACTAGTCCTCTCCCTGCAACAGGAGCTCCACCAACACCAGCAGCACCACGACCAGGGCCACTACCCTTATTTGACGCTCTCCTCATTCTTTGCGTTCACCAACCAAACTAACAGATGGTTTATGTCAGGCGACAATGTAACTGCCAATAGTCAACAATTAAGTTCACTGACAGAAAGGCTGTGTCGGATTCATAAAGAGAATTTTTTTTTTGAAGTCTCAGAACAGTCTGACAGGTGTATTTAATACAATTACAAGCAGACTGCCCGAAACACCTGAGGACACCAAGGAGTTGGCAAAACATGTTGGGGGGCAGCTTGTGAAGAGTTTTTAGTGTGTAAATGTGAGATGCAATAAATTACATTAACTGCATGGAATAGGGGAGCCTGCGATGTAGGAAAAGCAGTATAGTCTCGTAGTTAGCGTTGCACCGTGAATCAAACAGTGCAAGCACCTAGTGTAACAGCAAAAAGCAACTAACTCTCAGACACAGCTGACAGTTTTAAATTATAGCAATAGGTAGAAACTATTTTATAAGAAGAAACAAATGTTACATTTTATTTAAGATTACAACTAGCACATGTAATTAAGAGACAGACAATCATTGGTCCTAGTGACCATTAGTAAATAATGAATGTTACCATGTCTCAACATGTGTGATTGGGTCAGCTTTGATAATTGAATTACAATTTGATATA
The DNA here is from genome assembly GCF_905171765.1 of Bufo bufo. Lineage (NCBI taxonomy): Eukaryota > Metazoa > Chordata > Amphibia > Anura > Bufonidae > Bufo > Bufo bufo. Next base: position 353,645,384 of record NC_053392.1, read on the forward strand.
CAATTACTTCACGTTCACAAAAAATTTGACTTTGTTAACCAACAATGTAACAGCGGTATTGACTGGTTTTATTGGACTGTCAGAAATGCAGCGCATGCCGCAAATGTACTATCTCGCACAAAACGGGTGTTTTTTTTTTCAAACAGAAATATAACGGCAGTATTTACCGGTTGTATTGGACTGTCAGAAATGCAGTGCAGGCCGCAAATGTACTTTATGGGGAAAAAAAAGATTTTTTTCACCCACAGTGAAATAGATGGATTTTCTGTGCAGGTCGCAAAGGTACTTTATGGCCAAAAAAAAATTAATTTTTCACCCACAATTAAACAGATGGATTTAACAGATTTTACTATCACAAATGCAGTGCAGGGCGCAAATGTACTTTTTAGCAAAAAATTATTTATTTGTCCCCCCAGAATCTAACAGATGGATTTACTGAATTGATTACACTCACATATGCAGCACAGGGGTACTTTACAGAAAGAAATGTGAATATGTCACCCCCTGGGTCCCTGAACTCACAGACTGATTCCCTATATTATTTTCCCGTCCCCTGGCACATATGCAGTGCAGATGCACTTAAAAAATGGGTATTTGTTGCCTACTGAACTAAAAGAACAGGATTAAATTATTGTCCCTGGCACATATGCAGTGCTGGTGCACTGAACTTGCACAAAATGGCAGCCGACGCCCTCCTAACTAACAGACGGATAAAACATATTTTTCTGTGTCACTGGGCTCAGGGCAGGGTACAAAAATGTAGATTGCAGAGTTAACAACAAGTTGATATCAGATTCTTTCCTATTCTCTCCCTCACAACAGCAGCATCCTATCCCTACACTAGTAAGAGCTGAGTGAGGTGCGGCGCTACGTGACTCCAGCTTATATAGAGGCTGGGTCACATGCTGCACTGGCCAATCACAGTCATGCCATTAGTAGGCATGGCTGTGATGGCTTCTAAGGGCACACAAGTTAAACACTTGTTAATTGGCTGCCCTGCAGCCTTTCAAAAAGCACCATTAAATCGCTGAACACCGAACTCGAACCGTAACTTTTACAGAAAAGTTTGTGTTCGGGTCCGGGGACAAAAAATCGTAAAGTTCGGTACGAACTGAACCCTAATCAGGACCTGAAGCAAAAAATATAATATAGTTGTGCCTGCGCTGTCGATGGGTAGTTAACTCTATAAACAATTAGTAAACAGAGCCTCTGCTGGGTACCTAAATGGTTGTCTGCTGCCCCGATCCAATTAAACATACAAAATGTATAAAATAAATGGCGGTACCAGCGCTGGAATAAAGAGGGGGTATACAGCAAAGCTATTAGAGAGTACCTGTTCCGGTGAGGTGATAGCTCGATGCTGGTGTGTTGTATGGCGAATGTTCAATCCATCCTCTGGAAACGGTTTATCGATGATATTGCCCCTATCTCAGCAATCCTCCTCTACATGAACATATACTGCTCAGTATAACACACCGGCATCGAGCTATCACCTCACAGGAACAGGTACTCTCTAATAGCTTTGCTGTATACCCCCTCTTTATTCCAGCGCTGGTACCGCCATTTATTTTATACAGGACCTGAAGCAGTCTGATACTGATTACAAAATTGAGGCTGTTTAAAAAAATATATTATAGTGATTGTCCTTCCTCCCCCCCCCCCCCCCCCCACCAACACCACCATTTTATTTTTGCAAGGAGACATTTATGCTTTTTTTTTTTTTTTTTTCTTATGTAGAATCAGTTGCTTGTGTAACATGATCAATTACATTAGTTTGTTACCATGATTGGTGTTAGTGGATTGTACATTTTTTTAGTTGATTTTATAAGTTGAATTACACATACACATCCTCTTCCCCCATTACTTTTTCATGCGCGTGTAACTGGTAGCCGGTGACAAGCTCGCTCCCTGCAGCTCCGCCGGCATCCTATCCCTGAGGAGGAGCGAGGACGCGGCCAGCGTCCTCTTCTTCATAGTAACAATGGGGCAGGGAGGACTGGCCGTGCACGCCTCCTCAGCGTGGCTGGCGTCCTTCATCCCCTAGACAATGAGCAGGGGGGGAACTGAGTCGGCGCTCAAGTGTTTAGATCTGATGGACATGGGTCACGTGACGCTGGCCACGTCAAGTGACCCATCAATTAGACCTATTTAAATAGGCAACCTGCTGCCCACAGGTTGCCTGTGATTGGTCTTATTACCTCACTAGCATGTGTGAATTTGGCTTGTATTTGACCTTGACCTGGTGTTATCCCTTGTATTGACTTCAATTTTGTATTAACCCTTTGTGCCTGTGTTACCTCCTGGCTCTTGACCTCGGCTTCCAGTTGTTCCTGTTGTTGTACTTTCCCAGCCTGGGAAACTTTGCGCTTCTGTTTGTTCTGTCTTTGTCTTTTGTTTTCTTCCCTCGTTATTTCCATCCTTTAGGCCCCTGCATGTACGTAAGCTAGGGACTGCCGCCCAGTTGTAACCCTTCGGTTAGGACGGACCATGCAAGTAGGTAGGGATAGAGGAGTGGGTGGAGTTTAGGGCTGCACTTATCCCTACCTTTTCATGACAGTGCGTGATATAAAAATGAAGATTAACAAACATCATATCCTAGCAACCATCAGTGAAAAATGCATTACATCCAGATGCAATGCAATTTTCACTGAAGCCCACTAACTTCTATGGGGCCAGGGCTGCATGAAAAATGCAGGATATAGAACATGCTGCGATTCTCATGCAACGCAGAACTAATGCGTGAAAAAAACTGCTCATGTACTCAGACCCATTGAAATGAATGGGTCAGGATTATGTGTGGGTGCTATGCGTTTATTTCACGCATTGCACCATTATGGAAAACTTGCTCGTGTGAAAGGGGCCTTAGTATGAAATGTGTATTTAAAGTAATTGTTTTTTCACATTGAATAATTGAATGTTTTTTTTACAAGGGCTGGGATTAGATATATGTGGAATATGTAGCTCGGGTGGGGGAGGAGTCATTGCTTTTACATATGTGTCTGCAGAAAATTGGAGACTGTGGCCCAGGGCTGATTATGCTTTGTGGCAGAACTGTACATACTTAGGGCTCATTTGCACGACCATATAAATGGGCCCGCAACAAAAAAGATTCGTAGTTCTGTTCCACAGCCACTCAAAATAGATACAGCATGTCCTATTATTGTCTATTTTTGTCTGTAATTGCAGACATTTCTATCATGGTGCCGGCCATGTGTGGTCTTTACATTGCGGAACACACACGGGCCGGTATCTGTGTTTTGCGGATCCACAATTTGGGGACTGCAAAACACTATGGTCGTCTGAATGTAGCCTTATCTGAATGTTACAAAAACAGCCATATTTGTGAGTTTTGAGCACTTATGGTTTTGTACTAACAGATTGCCCATCCAACAAGAAAAAATTTAGTGATCAAGGGTTGGGAGACATTCTGAAATACTGCGTTCCAAGAAAGCTTGACCTGGTCCTAAATGTTACTATGTTTTTACAGGGTATTCCAATTTTTTTACACATTAATTTACTGTATCTTCAACTTATAGGGGTATTCCAGCTTTATGATATTGATGACCTACACTATTGATAGGTCATCATTATAACATCAGTGGGGATCCAACAACCAGCATCCCTACCAATCATCTGAACAGTGAATGTCCTCAGAAGCAGAATGCTCTGTCTATTGTGTAGTAGCCGTGCCAGCATACTACTGCTTAGCCCCTACTATCTTAGGGCTCATGCACACAAAAATATTTTCTTTCTGTGTCCATTCCATTTTTTTGAGAACCGTATACTGAAGCATTCATATTAATGTGTCCGCCCAAAAAAAAATTAAGTTACCGCATGTGCATTCCATTTCCGTATGTCCGTTCTGAAAAAAAAATATAACTTGTCCTATTATTGTCCACATAATGGACAAGGATAGGACTGTCCTATTAGGGGCCAGCTGTTACGTTCCGCAAAATACAGAATGCACACGGACATCATCTGTGTATTTTTTGCAGATCTGTGTTTTGCGGGCCACAAAATACTTACGGTCATGTGCATGAGCCCTTAGACTGTGTCCACATCTGCATTATAGTTTTATAAATTTAAACTACACAGCAGTGTCAGATTGCACGATGAACACTAGCAGTGATAAACAGAATCCATTGACTTTTAATAGAGCACTGCTGAGTTTTGCATGCAGAGCTATTTTTCAGTCAAAACACTGGAATCTGTTAATGGAGATGGTTTTGAAATACTGGCAAATGTGAAAAAGAGACTATTTTATGAGTAGCTCATAAAACGATGTCCGTAGAAACACATAAAGCTAAGCCATTTCACATTCAGATTAAAAGCAGAGATATCATTTTGGTTTCATTAGGCCCTTTCAGATTTACATATCATATTCATAAAGGGTGCTTTAAAAAGTAAAGCTATAAACTCCATAGAAACAGGACTCTCTAAAATAAATTTTAGTAATTTATATATAAACAGTATATTTATGTTTCAAACCTTACACAGATACACCGGCAAAAATGTATTGTCCTAGCACGTGAGCTGAGCATGGATGCAAGTGGTAAATCTCTACTCTACTTAATCTTGCACTCACTTTCCTCTCAAGCTACAAATTGATCATAAATGACAACCCAATACAGTCTATGCACCTCAGAAACACACTGCCACCAACTGCCGAATTCTAGGCCTGGTAGTAAACTCAATACAAACACGTTGAACTCCTAGCAGTCAAATGGTCAACACTCAATGAAAGGACTACACTTGTTAAAGTTTTCTAAGCTGTAATAGAAAAAGGTACAGTGTCTAAGCAAAAAGGAGCAACAAAATAAAATTACATACACCAAAACTGTTAAAATTAAAGAGAGAGAATAACAGTGGACTCTAACACTTCTTTCTGCTTCCTTGAGGTTAGGAGGAGACAAATAACACACCTGGGTTTTGAAAGACTCCCCAAAATGGATACCCTGTGTTTTCAGGGTATACATTTTGGTTTATCTCTGGGGATGAAGGAGTCTATGAATATTAAATTGCGACTTTCCCTGTAATTAATTCATCCTGTATGGGAAATGAGAATATTTAGTTTAGGCCTCCTGCACACGACCGTTTTTTTTCCCCGTTTACTGGCCGTTTTTTGCGTTTCATATACGGTCCATATATGGAACCATTCATTTCAATGGTTCCGCAAAAAAAACTGAATGTACTCCGTATGCATTCCGTTTCCGTATTTCTGTTTTTCCGTTCCGTTTAAAGATAGAACATGTCCTATTATTGCCCGCAAATCATGTTCTGTGGCTCCATTTAAGTCAATGGGTCAGCAAAAAAACAGAACACACACGGAAATGCATCCGTATGTCTTCCGTTTGGTTTTTTGCTGAACCATCTATTGAAAATGTTATGCCCAGCCCAATTTTATCTATGTAATTACTGTATACTGTATATGCCATACGGAAAAACTGAACGGAAACACAACGGAAACAAAAAACGGAACAACAGATCCGTGAAAAACGGACCGCAAAACACTGAAAAAGCCATACGGTCGTGTGCAATAGGCCTTAGACAAACATTTCTTGTCTGTCCATTTTTTTGAAGAATGCACCAACCAGGAATAGGTGACAATTTTACTTTGTACTGGCTAAAGGCCCTTGCACACGACCGTATGCCCTCCGAGACATACAGTCTGTGAGCGGGCCCTATGTCCAGGAGCGGCATCGATCGTGCGCACGGGAGTCTCGGAGGGCGTACAGTCATGTGCAAGGGCTCTATGGCTGTGTTCACATCTCCATTTTGGTGACCCAGCTTACTGTTCTGGCGCAAATGGCTGGACAAAAGCATGTTGCATGCAATAAATTCCTAGCGTTTACACCAGAAATGGGCCAGATCACTGCCAACCTCATTGCAGTTAATGGGGATCCAACAGTGAAGTAGAGGCTGCTTTGTGCTGAATCTCAGAATGGACATGTGAATAAAGCCAGAGGTAAACCCTCTCCGCTCTGGTTCCTGAAACCCTCATGGTTCAACTTGCAAGAAAATTGTCTTTGCTAGTTCAATAGACATTACAAAATTAATAATGAGGATAATGTCGCACTAAAATAAGGTGGAGATCCAAACGGAGGTGCTCCCACTAACAGACAACACCCAGTCTGAAAAAAGTGAATAATATAAGAAATTGAAGTGGGGCACACTCTAAAAGCATAAGGATCTTTATTAATACACAATTAGTAACAGTCAATGAAAGAATTATTCACAATGAAATATCGGCATATATAAGATAATAATGATAAAAATAATAAATAAGGAGCGTCAGATAAAGTGTTAATAACAACAGTACAATGAATAATCAGTTTAAAAACACAATAGATGAAGAGTAAAATATATTAAATCAGATGATATAATTCAATAAATATAGATCCCAATAATATATAAACCATTTGAGGATAAGATATTATATTCGAATGTCCGATACAAAATGAATGATGACAAATATACAGTATGCAGTCATGTACCCTTTTTCACTACATATGTATACATTATGCCCTAATTGGTATAAACAGTTTAGCAATCCTTTTGTGCTATACATAAGATGTATTCAGAAATCATAAGTAGTGTATTGTGTTTTGTAGGGAGATGAGGAGGAAGACTCTAGATTACAGATCAATGAAACTGCAAACTGGTGAATGGTTTGAAGACGTAAAAGCAAAGCGCTTTTTAGAATACCCCAGCGCTACAAATCTTCTTCAGAATGTTTTCCAAAAGGAAGCTAAATCTGGTAAATTTTAAGCAATGTTTTTTATTTGATTGATTAAATATACAACCATGATTTTAGTATACCCAAAAATATGAGCATACAGTTTTTTTTTTTTTGTTTGTTTTTTTACAGGATATAGTTTTAAAAAATCTATTTATTTGGGCAGATTGTTTGTTGATTTGGGTGTGAGTAAATTTGATTCAAATTATAAATGCCCTGATTGGGCTCTTCAAAGACCCTCTCACTTTTTTAGGCTCTTTAACCACCGCTCCTAACAGTCATGTTAAAATTGGAAAGACCCCCCAAAAATGTCATTTTTAATTGTAGATTTTTAATGTTTCTGAAGTAATTAAAATTAATTGATTTTTAGCCTTAAGGACCAGTAACAATTTCCCCATTCAAGTTCCAGCAGTTCTAACTTTTTAAATTTTGTCTTCTAAATTTTATTTATTTTGCGGAATTAGTTGCAGGTTTTTAGGAACTATTTTGGGGTATGTATAGTGTATTAAACAATTTTAAGGGGGAAGATAAAAAAAACAATAGCAATTTTATTTATGTTGGTCACTGTGAGGTATAAATAACATAACTTAATTATATGGGTCACTACAATAATGATAATGCTGTCAGGAGGAGAGAAAAATGGTAAAAATACATAGAAATCATTGTGGTGCCCGACATAGTAAAATTAAGTTATTTTTACCACACGGTGAACATCTTCAATAAATTCCACAAAATGTCAAAATTTATATATTTTTTTTATTTTCCCCTAAAAATAAAATAATTTATTTAATACACAATATATACCCCAAAATGGTTCCTAAAAAACCTACAACTACCGTATTTTTCGCTTTATAAGATGCACCTGATAAGACGCACCTAGGTTTTTGAGGAGGAAAATAAGAAAAAGTATTTTGAACCAAAAGGTGTGCTTTTGGTAGGTTTTGAACTAATGGTGGTCTGTGGATGACGCACTGTTATGGGGGATCTGTGGATGACACACTGTTATGGGGGGGATCTGTGGATGATGCACTGTTATGGGGGGATCTGTGGATGACACTGATGGGGGATCTGTGGATGACACTGATGGGGGATCTGTGGATGACACTGATGGGGGATCTGTGGATGACACTGATGGGGGATCTGTGGATGACACTGATGGGGGATCTGTGGATGACACTTATGTCATCCACAGATCACCATAAGTGTTATCTACAGATCCCCCATCAGATGCATCAGTGTGGACTCATGGCCCGGTGCAGTGACTCTACTCTAATACACCGGGCCCTGCAACTGTTAAATACATTCAATCCGATTTATATCTAAATGTATACGCTCTGTTCGGTACTTACTGTAGTACCGTAAGTATAGCATTAAGACGGTGCAGACCGGCAGCTCCCTCGGTCATGCGCCGCCTGCCGCAGCTCCCTCCTCATGCGCCGCCTGCCCCAGCTCCCTCGGTCATGCGCCGACTGCCCCAGCTCCCACCTCATGCGCCGCCTGCCTGCTTATCTCACTTTATGAATGAACAGGCAGGCGGCGCATGACCAAGGGAGCTGGGGCAGGCGGTGCATGACTGAGGAAGCTGGGGCAGGCGGTGCATGACGAGGGAGCTGCGGCAGGCGGCGCATGACCGAGGGAGATGTCGGTCTGCACTGTCTTAATGCTATACTTACGGTACTACAGTAAGTACCGAACAGAGCGTATACATTTAGATATAGATCAGATTGAATGTATTTAACAGTTGCGGGGCCCGGTGTATTAGAGTAGAGTCACTGCACCGGGCCTCGCCATGAGTGTCCCGCCTCCTCCCTCCACACTGATACTTCGCTGGCCGCGCTGTGCAGCATAGCGGCCAGCGAAGTATCCGCCTTATAAGACGCACAGCCATTTTCCCCCACTTTTGGGGGGGGGGGAAAGTGCGTCTTATAAAGCGAAAAATACGGTAATCCCGCAAAATAAAAAAATAAGAAATTTGAAGAAAAAATTCAAAAGATATGACTGCTAGAACATAAAGGGGGAAAATATTATTGGTCTTTAAGGCTAATATTAATGATGTAGGTAAGGAGTTAAAAAGAACAATAGTGTCCCTTGATTTACTGCAGACACACATTAAAAATGTACAATAAAAAAAACTGACATTTTTGGGAGGGTTTTTCCAATTTTAAAGTGACTGTTAGGAGGTTAAATACAAGCGTGTTATTAGACAGATTCTACTGTAGTAGTATTTCTATTTCCAAGGCATCAATATTGTGCAAGAAAAGTTTAAAGGGGTTGTGCCAAGTTTTGAAGTTATTCCCCATGTACATGATAAGGGATAACTAGCTGATCCCTTTGGGGTCTGACCGCTGGGAACCCAACCGATCCCAAGAACAGGAGTCCTGTTCCCCTGATCTGATCAGACATGCAGCTTCCCACTCCATCCATTCTCTATTGGACCACTGTAAATAACCAAGCACAGTACTCTATCTCTAGCGGTCCCATACAGAATTAATGGAGAGACAAGACGTATGCACAAAGGCCATGTGATAGACATGATGTCACAGAGATTGTTGCACCCACCTGAGCACTGTGGCCCATTCCTAAAGCTGATTGTGCGGATTCTGCAAGTTTTGGCCCCTCACTGATCAGATATTAATGATCTATCTTCGGGATCCCAGAAAATACAGACATAAAAGCAATATCATATAGAAATTAATGTATTATCCCTTTTATAGAGTATATTATAAAGTTGAGCATTAAAAAAAATCAGCTTGTTCCATCTTAATACATAATTCATTGGATATTTCTTTATTCTCTCCATTTTAGTGTTCTCATTATTGTAATTGACTGTTTTTAACCAGTTTATGTGACTTTAGGCTTGGGCAGCCACATCAGTAATGGCATTGTCTAACATCTAAAATATTAACAACTATTGCAATAAATTTAAATGTACTTAATACAGTGCCTCTCCATTTTCCTCTTTATAAATGGTTAATGCATCATGTTTGGACAGTAATAATTCTCATAAATCGCCTGGGAAAAATATGTATGTTGAAGGATTTATAATAACTGGCAATGTCAACCCTGTACAAATTGATGGCTTTTTCCCCCACTTTATTATCATGGCTTATGAGACACCTTCTTTCCAGACAGTGACTTTGTTTTCAGCAAATCTGAATGAATTCATCTTTTTAATGGGTACTACCCAAAGCAGAGTGATTTTTATCTGTCACAAGCATTAAAAAGTTAAGATTAAAGGACAGGGAAACATTATTTTTTTTTTCTTAGATATAAGCTACCTTTTCATTTTCATCAAAAACAAAGCCTAAAGATGTTTCCTTTACAAATCATCAAAGAGCAGCTATTCAATGTAGAATATATTTGTCATGTATAAAAGACATAATGTGCATACACTGTACCATCAATTAAGAACTCAGAATGTGTCTTTGTTCCCATCAGCTACAGCACATGGACTGTGTTCTTACAACTGCATTCATTTTTGTTTGTATAAAAGGCTTTTGAGAGCAAAGCAAAAAATAAACTTTACAGCATCATTCATTATAATAATGCTGATTTTCATGGAATAATTTCCTTTTCTAAAATACAAAAAAGAAAAAACATGGACTTTCAGAAATTAAGTGGATACTAAAATAAATAATGCAAAAATATAACTTTAATGGTGTTGGCCCTCAAAAAATGAATACCTATCCATAGAATGTTTGATCACTGGGGACTTGACCTCTGAGACCCAGCTGAAAACAAGAATGGGGACCCCATGTCCTCTATTTAAATGGAGTGGTGGTCACACATGCGCTCCATTTAGTTCAGCACTTAGCTTTCACTGTCAGTCTAATCCATAAATGTTAAATTCAGCAGTAGGGCAAATACCTGATCACAACTCCACTTAAATGGAGTACATCGTAACCTCATTCTCGTGATCAGGGTGGTTCTGGCAGTCAGGCCTTCAGTAATCATAAATTTAACATGTATCTTGTGGATAGGAGAGAAATGTTTTTCATGAGCCAACCAATGGTTTGCTTGTTGAATGTAAACATCTGGGTGGTCTGCATTTAACCACCTCAGCCCCCCTAGCTTAAACCCCCTTAATGACCAGACCACTTTTTACAATTCTGCACTACACTATTTTTCACGGTTTATTGCTCGGTCATACAACTTACCACCCAAATTAATTTTACGTCCTTTTCTTCTCATAAATAGAGCTTTCTTTTGATGGTATTTGATTGCTGCTAAGATTTTTTTGTTTTTCCGATATTAATTAAAATAGGCCGCAATTTTCTCAAAAAAAGTGTATTTTTAACTTTCTCTGGTTAAATTGTTCAAATATAATTACATTTCTATACAAGTTTGTGTCAGAATTTGTTGTGCTACATGTCTTTGATAAAAAAAAAATCCAATAAGTGTATATTTATTGGTTTGCGCAAAAGTTATAGCATTTACAAACTATGGTACTAAAATGTGAATTTCCGCATTTTGAAGCAGCTCTGACTTTCTGAGCACCTGTCATGTTTCTTGAGGTGCTAGAATGCCAGGATAGTATAAATACCCCCCAAATGACCACATTTTAGAAAGAAGACACCCCAAAGTATTCGCAGAGGGGCATGGTGAGATCATGTATGATTTAAGTTTTTTCACAAGTTAGCGGAAAATGACACTTTCTGAGAGAAAAAAATAAATAATAAAGTTTCCATTTCTGCTAACTTCTGGCAAAAAAATATAAAATCTCCCATGGACTCACTATGCCCCTCAGTGAATACCTTGGGGTGTCTACTTTCCGAAATGTGGTCATTTGTGGGGTGTGTTTACTGTTCTGGCATTTTGGGCGGGGCTAAATTGTGAGCAACCCTGTAAAGCTTAAAGGTACTCGTTGGACTTTCGGCCCCTTTACGCACCTAGGCTGCAAAAAAGTGTCACACATGGGGTATCGCCGTACTCAGTTGAAGTAGGGCAATGTGTTTTGGGGTGTATTTTTACATATACCCATGCTGGGTGAGAGAAATATCTCTGTAAAGTGACAACTTTGTATAAAAAAATTTAAAAAGTTGTCATTTACAAAGATATTTCTCACATACAGTATGGGTATATGTAAAAATACACCCCAAAACACATTGCTCTACTTCTCCTGAGTACGGTGATACCACATGTGTGACACTTTTTTGCAGCCTAGGTGCAGAAAGGGGCCCAAATTCCAATGAGTACCTTTAGGATTTCACAGGGCATTTTTTACGCATTTGGATTCCAAACTACTTCTCACGCTTTAGGGCCCCTAAAATACCAGGGCAGTATAAATACCCCACAAGTGACCCCATTTTGGAAAGAAGACACCCCAAGGTATTCCGTGAGGGGCATGGCAAGTTCCTAGAATATTTTTTTTTGAGCACAAGTTAGCGGAAAATGATTTTTTTTTTCTTTATCTCTTACAAAGTCTCATATTTCACTAACTTGTGACAAAAAATAAAATTTTTGATGAACTCGCCATACCCCTCACAAAATACCTTGGGGTTTCTTATTTCCAAAATGGGGTCACTTGTGGGGTATTTATACTGCCCTGGTATTTTAGGGGCCCTGAAGCGTGAGAAGTAGTTTGGAATCCAAATGCGTAAAAAATGCCCTGTGAAATCCTAAAGGTACTCATTGGAATTTGGGCCCCTTTCTTCACCTAGGCTGCAAAAAAGTGTCACACATGTGGTATCGCCGTACTCAGGAGAAGTAGGGCAATGTGTTTTGGGGTGTATTTTTAAATATACCCATGCTGGGTGAGAGAAATATCTCTGTAAATGATAACTTTTCCCATTTTTTTATACAAAGTTGTCAATTTACAGAGATATTTCTCTCACCCAGCATGGGTATATGTAAAAAGACACCCCAAAACACATTGCCCTACTTCTCCTGAGTACAGCGATACCACATGTGTGACACTTTTTTGCAGCCAAGATGCACAAAAGGGGCCGAAAGTCCAACGAGTACCTTTAAGGAGGGCATTTTTACGCATTTGGATTCCAGACGACTTCTCACGCTTTAGGGCCCCTAAAATGCCAGGGCAGTATAAATACCCCACATGTGACCCCATTTTGGAAAGAAGACACCCCAAGGTATTCTGTAAGGGGCATAGCGAGTTCATAGATTTTTTTTTTTTGGCAAAAGTTAGCGGAAATTGATTTTTTTTTTTTTTTTTTCTCACAAAGTCTCCCTTTCTGCTAACTTGTGACAAAAGTTCAATCTTTCATGGACTTAATATGCCCCTCAGCGAATACCTTGGGGTGTCTTCTTTCCAAAATTGGGTAATTTGTGGGGTGTTTGTACTGCCCTGGCATTTGAGGGTCTCCGCAATCATTACATGTATGGCCAGCATTAGGAGTTTCTGCTATTCTCCTTAGGCCTCATGCACACGACCATTGTTTGGGTCCACGTCCGAGCCGCGGTTTTGGCGGCTCGGATGCGGACCCATTCATTTCAATAGGGCCGCAAAAGATACGGACAGCACTCCGTGTGCTGTCCGCATCCGTGGCTCCGTTCCGCGGCCCCGCAAAAAAATATAACGTCCTATTCTTGTCCGCGCTTTGCGGACAAGAATAGGCATTTATATTGGCGGCGCCAATTTCGCATCGATCAATGTGGATGAAAAAATTTCTGCCAAAAAATGTGCATAAAAAAAACAACCTGCGATTGCTAATAAAGATCCCAAAAGCTCAAAAGTGATCTTTATAGCGCCGCAGCGATTTTACAGTGTTTTTGCAGCGATCAGAAAAAAAACATTTCTGTCACTGCGGTGGGGCGGACTGAACGCAAGTGTGCGCACAAGATCAGGCCTGATCGGGCGAACACTGCGTTTTTTGTAGAGCCTAAGGTGACCCTAATGTACTGATATAGATCTGATTGCGATCAGTCTTGATCACTTACAGATACTATATAGTACTAGTGCTGATTAGCGACACCGATGACGCTAATCAGCGACTAATCAGTGACTGCGGTGCGGTGGGCGCTAACTACCTAACAAGTGGCTAACTAACTGGCGGTGATAAGGGACCCCTTCACACGTCCGCAATTCTGTTCCGCATTTTGCGGAAAGGAATTGCGGACCCATTCATTTCTATGGGGACAGACTTTGTCCCGCTCGGATCCGGAATTGCGGATCTGCCCTTTCAGGTCCACACTTTCGTTCCGCAAAAATATAGAACATGTCCTATTCTTGTCTGCAATTTACAAGACAAGAAAAGGCATTTTCTATATAGTTCTGGCAATGTGCGGATCCGCAAAATGCGGAAAGCACATTGCCGGTGGCCATGTTTTGCGGATCCGTGGATCCTCAAAACACATACGGACGTCTGAATGTAGCCTTACAGGGGGGTGATCAATGACAGGGGGGTGATCAGGGAGTCTATATGGGGTGATCCGGGGTTAATAAGTGACAGGGGGTGTGTGTAGTGTAGTGTGGTGATTGGTGCTACTTACAGAGCTGCCTGTGTCCTCTGGTGATCGATCCAAGCAAAAGGGACCACCAGAGGACCAGGCAGCAGGTATATTAGACGCTGTTAACAAAACAGCGTCTAATATACCTTTCTGGGGTTAAGAAAATCGCATCTACAGCCTGCCAGCGAATGATCGCCACTGGCAGGCTGTAGATCAACTAGTTAACCTTGTGATCCTGTGAACGCGCGCTCCTGTGAGTGCGCGTTCACAGGAAATCTCGGCTCACGCGAGATGACGCGCCGATGCGTCAAGGAGGAATAACCCGGATGGCCGCAGGATGCATCCCTGCGTTAGGCGGTCGGGAGGTGGTTAAAGTATAACTGTCATATTATTTTTTTTTTTTGTATTGGATTGTGGTGATTAATATCTCCTTGGTGGCCCTATTTCAACTTTTCACTGTGTATTCAATTACCCCTTAATTCCACAGTTTTGTTCCCTGTACTGCCTACTTTTACCTGTGCTTAAAATAGGGTTGCTAGGCATGGTCCGTCTATCTGTTGAAGGACGGAGCACGCAGCGTGCAGGGTCACATTACTGACAGCCAGGGACTGTAAGTAAATGATTAAAGCCAGGTCCTCCCCAGCAGCTGATAACAGTGCACTTCTCCCTGTCCCTGCACTTGGCAAACGCTCCCTCACTCAGCAGAGCTGGAGAAGTAGAGTTGAAGCAGCGCAGACCAGGGAAGGGAGATCTGCCATCTGCTCAGTGTATAAATGAAAGCAGCATGTGGTAAGAGGACCCCTTTGTGCTGGAGGAGATTAACCCTTTAGGGGGGAGGGCTCTGGTTACTGACACTTTTGGGGGGCTATTGTTACTGGCTAGTGAGGGCAGGCGGGATTAGCCTCAGGGTGAGGGCAGTGGTGGCCATCTTAACTGAATAGAGAAATTGCAGTTTTATGCAGACTGGTTGCTAAGGGCTGAATCTTATTAAATATGGGGTAAGTCAGTCTAATAGGAACTGATTCTGGAATATCATGTAATTAGTAACTACATATATGAAAATTGAAATTAGGGTCTAAGTGTGACCGTTATCCTTTAACATCCTTACAGAGTTAGCAACTGCAGGCGCCACAAGGACAATGCAGGGACTGGTTTACTGCCCCTGTCCTCTCAATCTCTGTATACACAGCACCCAATTTATGAGGGGGACAAATTGCAAAAAAGAAGTAAAAAGTAATAATTAAAAATACCACCATATGCCACAATTGCAGCATTTAGCCCCACTCCCCAAGTAAGCACAAACTATATCCCCTTTACCACAATGACCATTACAGAAAGGAGTTAATTTATCTAATCTAAAAAAGTATGAAAATAATGGGAAAATAATTAGAAAAACAGATTAGACTGTTTTAACTGTTGAAAATGGGCCAGTTTATGTCATCTTACAGAATTTTTAGTGAACTGGCAAAATTCTAGCTAAAATCTGGTGCAGGATTTACAATAATCCAATTTTATAAAGGTCATGCGCCAGAAAAGTAAATTTGTGTAATATTAAGATTGTGATTCGTATTCTTAGACAAAGCAAAGTGCGACACTATTAGTAAATATGCCCCATTATGTTTTCCCTTTTTTTCCCCCTACATTTTCCCGGGCATAAAAAGTAAACAGAAAGAGAGCTGAAATAAAAATTACATAAAAATAAAAAATTGTCAATGAGAAAAGCTGTAAAAAATATTACATAAAAGGAAAAAAATTTATGATCTTCAAAGTTTCGAATACTAAACAAATGTAAAACATGTCTGGTCAGGAGGAGGGATAGGGTGAATGGGTTGACTCTGTTTTGAACTGGTTAAAAACTCATGCACACAACTGTATCAGTTTTGTTGTCCGCAAATTGCAGATGCGCAATGCATGGCTGCCAGACATGCATCCCTTATTTTCCTCTTCCACACGTTCCACCCTATGTTAGAAATGCCTATTCTTATACTTAAAACGGACAGAATTAACATACAAATGTGGACAGCACAAGGTTTCATTGAAATGAATGGGTCAGAATCTGATCCACAAAAAATACGGATCGGATGCCGACCAAAAATAGGCCGTATGCTGCTCAACGTGGACAAGCACCATACCCAATAACATATATTTTATTGCTTTAAAAACATGTTGTCTTTAGTATTAGAGATGAGCGAATTTCTCAAAAATTCGATTCGGCTGGTTCGCCGAATTTTCCGAAAAGTTTCTATTCGATCCGAATTTATTCGCAGTGAGTCACGTTAAAAAACAGCTATTTCCTGGCTACAGAGAGCCTGTATAGTGGTATGAGAGCTGTGGTAGTGAGACAATACTGTGAGTCATTATGACATGCACACTCACCTAAAGAATTATTAGAAACACCTGTTCTATTTCTCATTAATGCAATTATCTAGTCAACCAATCACATGACAGTTGCTTCAATGCATTTAGGGGTGTGGTTCTGGTCAAGACAATCTCCTGAACTCCAAACTGAATGTCAGAATGGGAAAGAAAGGTGATTTAAGCAATTTTGAGCATGGCATGGTTGTTGGTGCCAGACGGGCCGGTCTGAGTATTTCACAATCTGCTCAGTTACTGGGATTTTCACGCACAACCATTTCTAGGGTTTACAAAGAATGGTGTGAAAAGGGAAAAACATCCAGTATGCGGCAGTCCTGTGGGCAAAAATGCCTTGTGGATGCTAGAGGTCAGAGGAGAATGGGCCGACTGACTCAAGCTGATAGAAGAGCAACGTTGACTGAAATAACCACTCGTTACAACCAAGGTATGCAGCAAAGCATTTGTGAAGCCACAACACGCACAACCTTGAGGCGGATGGGCTACAACAGCAGAAGACCCCACCGGGTACCACTCATCTCCGCACGAGCTCACCAAAATTGGACTGTTGAAGACTGGAAAAATGTTGCCTGGTCTGATGAGTCTCGATTTCTGTTGAGACATTCGAATGGTAGAGTCCGAATTTGGCGAACATGAGAATTTGAGAACATGTATCCATCCTCTGATGGCTACTTCCAGCAGGATAATGCACCATGTCACAAAGCTCAAATCATTTCAAATTGGTTTCTTGAACATGACAATGAGTTCACTGTACTAAAATGGCCCCCACAGTCACCAGATCTCAACCCAATAGAGCATCTTTGGGATGTGGTGGAACGGGAGCTTTGTGTCCTGGATGTGCATCCCTCAAATCTCCATCAACTGCAAGATGCTATGCTATCAATATGGGCCAACATTTCTAAAGAATGCTATCAGCACCTTGTTGAATCAATGCCACGTAGAATTAAGGCAGTTCTGAAGGCAAAAGGGGGTCCAACACCGTATTAGTATGGTGTTCCTAATAATTCTTTAGGTGAGTGTAGATGACAGGTGTCGCTCTTAGAATCACTGCACACTTCACTTATTTGGACAATTGCGGGGCCAAAACTGACCAAATAACTCAAGTATCAACTCAGAATTTTTAAAAAATTTGATTCAGCCGGTTCACCGAATTTTTCTAAAAAATTTGCATCGATCCAAATTAATTCGCTGTAAATCGCATTAAAAAAACTGCTATTTCCTGGCTGCTGAGAGCCTTTATAGTGGTGTAGAACACTGTGCCTTGTTGTAACACGCTTAGGGAGTCTGCTTTGGTAGTAAAATAATACTGCGAGTCCGTTCGACCTACAGATGACAGGCGTCGCTCTTAGAATCACTGCACACTTCACTTATTTGGGCAGTCACGGGGCCAACACTGACCAAATAACTCAAGTGTGAACTTAGCCTTACAGGTCGATGTTAGCGTCAGGTAT
Organism: Bufo bufo; assembly: GCF_905171765.1. Lineage (NCBI taxonomy): Eukaryota > Metazoa > Chordata > Amphibia > Anura > Bufonidae > Bufo > Bufo bufo. The sequence continues at coordinate 353,663,351 of NC_053392.1, forward strand.
AAATAACCGTGCAGAGGCCCAATATCCTACTGTAGCATGAAAGAACGCACCCCTTTTACACAGTCGTCAGCTGATTCCACATAGATGTCTACAGAACCTGTTCTATCAATCCATAGGATACCAGCGCCATACATGTACGGAGCAGAAATGCTGGACACAAATACCAGCGCAGTACATGTACGGCGGGCTAGTCGGGCAGGTGCAGGAGCTGCGCCCGCCAGAACAGCGGCAGGTGTCCGGCAGTCACTGATAGCCGGACCCCTGCTGTATGCGCTGGCATCGGTGAAAACACTGATGCCGGAGCATTAACCCTCGCACGTCGCGGCACGTGCGGGATCTTGCCAGGTGCGGAGTTGCCATCGGGTCCCCGCGCTGCTGTGACGGGGACCTGATGGTAGGGAAGGCAGCCAGATGCTTTCCTTGGGCATCGTGGCTGCCTTCTGTGACAGCTTGTGAGATCCAGCCCCCTGGATCTCATAGGCAAGCAGACTGAAGTGTATTACAATGTGTAACAAACTTACAGCCAATGCATCACTAAACAGAAGTAATGTGATGCATTGTAAAGGGGATAAGACCCCCAAAAGTTGAAGTCCCAGCGTGGGACCAAAAATAAAATGAAATAAAGTTAAAAAAATAAAGTTTACTAAAAAAATTAAGTTTCAAAAGCTTCTTTTTCCCAAAATAAAGTAAAAAATAGGGAAAAAAAGAAAAGTAGACATATTAGGTATCGCTGCATCTGTATCGACTGGCTTTATAAAAATATCACATGACCTATGCCCTCAGGTGAACACCGTCAAAAAATAAAATAAAAACTCTGCTAAAAACATTTTTTTTTGTCACCTTACATCACAAAAAGTGCAACACCAAGCGGTCAAAAGGGCGTATGGCCCCCAAAATACAACCAATCTAACAGTCACCTCATTCCACAAAAAATTAGCCCCTACCTAAGACAATCGCCCAAAAAATAAAAATAAACTATGGCTCTCACACTATGGAGACACTAAAACAACATGATCTTTTTTTGGTTTCAAAAATGCTTTTTTTGTGTTAAATGTAAAAAAATTAAATAAAAAAAGTAGACCTATTGAGTATCCCTGCGTCCGTATCCCTGCGTCCGCAAAGCAGCCAATCAACAAGCGTCATACTACCGTACTTACCCCAAAAGGCCATCACAGCCATGCCTACTATTGGCATGGCTGTGATTGGCAAACTGCAGCATGTGACCCAGCCTCTATTTAAGCTGGATTCACATAGCGCCGCCCGTCACTCTGCTCGGAATAGTGTAGGGATAGGCTGCAGCTGCTGTGAGGGAGAGATCAGGGAGGAATCTTATGAAGAACTGCTTCTTTACTCAGCGATCTACAGCAAATGTGTTTTGTGGGTGCAGTGCACAATTGTTTTAAGCCTGCCCTGAGCCAACTACTACTAAAAACGAACTTTTTTTCCTTCAGTTAGTCAATATCAATACATAATCGGCAGCCATTTTATGCAACAATAGTGCACCAGCACAGGATATCTGCAAGTCTGCAAGTCCAGAAATACTGCTTTGAGACACTGGGGTTAAAAAAAAAACCTTTGTTTCATATAGTGCACATCTAGGATTATCGCTGCATAAGTGACTGTGAAATTTAGGCCACAAATACGGCTTTCTCATACTGGGGCATACTGGGGTGAAAAAAAAAACATCTGTTTCATATAGTGCACATCTAGGATTATAGGTGCATAAGGGACTGTTCATTTTAGGCCAGAAATACGGCCTTTGCTTACTGGGGTTAAAAAACCCTCTGATATACTGCACATCTGGGATTAGACGTGCATAAGTTACTGTGAAATTTAGGCCACAAATACGGCTTTTTGCTTACTGGGGTTAAAAAACCCTCTGATATACTACACATCTGGGATTAGAGGTGCATAAGTTACTGTGAAATTTAGGCCACAAATACCGCTGTCATATAGAGTAAAAAAAAAAAAAAATTTGAGTGCAATACCCTACATCAGGGTTTTTATTGGCGGTTAATTATTTTTAACAGACTTAACCACTTTTTACTTTGCTTGGTGAACGCTAACTATGAGGCAAACATCTAATAAGGGACGCGGTCGTGGTGGTGGTGGTGTTGGTGGAGCCTCTGGTGCAGGGAGAGGACGTGGCCGTTCTGCCACAGCTACACGTCCTACTGAACCTACTACCTCAGGTCCCAGTAGCCGCCAGAATCTACAGAGATATTTGTTTGGGCCTAATGCCGTTCTAAGGATGGTAAGGCCTGAGCAAGTACAGGCGCTAGTCGATTGCGTGGCCGATAGTGGATCCAGCAGGTTCACATTATCTCCCACCCAGTCTTCTGCAGAAAGCGCACAGGTGACTACTGCTGGATCCCAGTTACAAAGACAATGTGCCGTCCTTAATTTCCTCAATAGAGCGTGATCGGAAGATGCGCAACTACAGGCGCACGCTGGTAGATGCGCTCCTGAGAGAATTCCCGACTGATGCCGGGTGACAAGTGGAAGCACAAGGCGAAGGCAGGGGAGGAGGAAGAGGTCACCATCGCAGCTGTGTCAGCGCCAGCACCTCAGAAAGCAGGGTTAGCATGGCCGACATGTGGAAAAGCGTTGTCACCTTGCCGCAACAACCGGCCCCAACTGCTGATATGGAGCATGTTAGCTGGAGGCAGCATTTGAACAATATGGTGGAACAGTACCTGTGCACACGCCTACACGTACTGACTGATTGTTCTGCCCCATTCAACTTCTGAGTCTCCAAATTGTCCACATGGCCAGAGCTTGCCCTGTATGCCTTGGAGGTGCTGGCCTGCCCTGCAGCCAGTGTACTCTCTGAACATGTATTTAGCACGGCAGGAGGCGTCATTACAGACAGACGCAGCCGTCTGTCCACAGCCAACGTGGACAAGCTCACGTTCATTAAAATGAACCAGGCCTGGATCCCACAAGACTTGTCTGTACCTTGTGCAGAATAGACAGTTCTAACAGCTGTAACATCCCAGAGTATGTCACTTAACTCTTTCTACACAAAGTGGTGAGCAGATGGCTCACTCTGATTTATCACGACAGGTGCACAAGTTCAAAGAAGCACCCCCTGATTCTGATTGGTATAAATGTAGATTGGATGGAACCGGCACTCAAACAATAGGAATTCACGTGGAACTTGAATATTATGATTATTAAAATATTTATTAAACTGTAAATAATGTATCCTATGTGCACAAGGTTAAAATTAATCTAAAAAACATATAAAAAGCATATACAGTCATGTGTATCAATCGAATGTCTACAGCTGGAACACAAAAACCTGTACACTACGACACAGAGGGATGCATCCGTGTCCCCCAAATTGGGTTTGGCTGTTAGATCGCAGCCGTCTGTGGCAGAGCAAGACAGGATAATCTACATAGGTGTGTTCCGGATATAGTCAATTGCATGTAGTTTTCATACAGATTTCATATACTTAATAATGCATATCAATTATATCTTATGCCACCTTATAGGATATAGGATATAAGATATTCGGAGTAAGTCCGTAGTTCACACTGTGTGTGAATTATCTGTTTGTTAGGGTCGTCTCAAAGGTCTGAGTACGCCAAGTGTGGAAAAGTCAATTGTCCAGCAAGTATGTTGCTTGCGTACTTATATCGCCTATTATTCAGCGATTCAGTACAGCTTCACTTAGATTTGTGTTGTATCTTTACTCACTGTGTCCCAAGTAGGCTCACTAAATAGATTCCACGGAAGGGTTACTTCTCGTGGCGTTGCACGCTTCAGCCTTTCTCCGCTTGATTTGTATCAGGTCAGGTCTTGGTTTAGATCCCGTCTCTATTCTCGCGGGAGACCTGTATCGGGTATTTCACTTTCGTGAGTCCTACAGCCAAACTTGGTCTTACGTGAGCTGGAAGTAGATGAATCTTTTCGTTCTTTAGTACATGGCCATGCACCGCTGAGATAGTTACTTCACAGGTAATACGACCAGACGCGTTTCGAGATATCTTATCTCTTCCTCAGTGGGTAACCTGTGAATTCTGATCTCTCATCTTTTATATTCTTGACTTGATTAGCTAATTAATTCCACCTGTTCCAGAAATTCTGTGATGGGGTGGAACCTTTAGTTTTCCTTAGTCTTTTCTTTTCCATATAATCCTATCTTATTTCTACATCGGCATCTTCCTTTGATAATGCATTTATAATAGTGTCTTCCCTTATATATATACACATATAAATTATATACGCAAATATGATATAAATATTTAAAAAAAAATAAAAAAAATTAAAAAGTATCCAAAGGAGATATTTCTCTATTGCTTTAAAATCTTATCGGATATTCGCTATCTTACAATCAAGGGAGATATTTCTATTCATCACATCCTTATGTCGGCATTATCTGATTCTGTTTTAATCAGATTTTCAAAGAGTTTGTCCACCCATATTTTTCGATGTAAATGTCCAATTCCTTATTTTGAGGTATGGTTATTAATAATCATCTCAAGGGAGATTTTTACATATCCCAACCCTAGAAAATATATATTGATCACACTCTTCTCAAGAACGGATTGATTCAATGTTAGGATAATAGAAATAGTTTTTGTTTTTTTTGTTGTTTTGTGTTTTTTTATTTCTTATTTTATTTTTCCACAAAAAAATTTCTTGTCAAAATTTTTTTTCTTTTTGTGATTAATTATTGAGGGTGCTATTTTTAATCCTAAATTTGGTGCCTTTGTGAAGGTAATTAAAGGGGAAGTGTGTAACATGGGTCCGGTGACCCTATCTCTTAGTAAAAAGTGCCAGTGTTGATTTATGATGTGTCTTATCTGTTTAGATAGTGAACTGTAAGGTAAAATTAATCTCAGTTCACATTCCTTATTTGTGTCTTTGTGAGTGTTTGGCTGAAAGAAGGACTTTCTCTCTGTTTCTCTTATTTTTTCCAGGAGAGGAGGCAATCATATTATGAGAATGTCACGGGCGGAATCCAGAAGAATCTATGATTTTGGCAGCCTTCTTCCCGCAGGGCTAAATTCAGATTTGGAAATTTTTGGTTTTATTTGAAATATAAAAAATATAGGAACAAAGACATAAATTATAGAAAAACTAATTATGGTTAGATTTATTTGCAGCGGTATATATGGATAAATAGATATTTGTTATAAAGTACTGATTTATATACAAAAATGGAAAAACACAAAGTCTCGGATTAAATAATTAGATTGAAAAAATTCACTAAATAGTAGGCAGATAAGACCATTCTACTTATATCCTTGCAAAATATAAAAAAAGAAAAAAACCGCAATACAAAAACCGCAATACAAAAACCGCAAAGAAAAAAACCGCAACGAAAAAACTGTGCAATAGTAAAAAGAAACCGCAGGATAGAAGTTGATACAACTAATATTGAAACGGAGGAATAAAGATCACCCACAGAAAATAATTCGTATAAGAAAGAAGGATGAAAAATAATGAAAAGATTTTTTTTGAAAAAGTTTTTTTGAAAAAAAATTTTGACAAATTTTTTTTGGGGAAAAATAAAATAAGAAATAAAAAAACACAAAACAACAAAAAAAACAAAAACTATTTCTATTATCCTAACATTGAATCAATCCGTTCTTGAGAAGAGTGTGATCAATATATATTTTCTAGGGTTGGGATATGTAAAAATCTCCCTTGAGATGATTATTAATAACCATACCTCAAAATAAGGAATTGGACATTTACATCAGAAAATATGGGTGGACAAACTCTTTGAAAATCTGATTAAAACAGAATCAGATAATGCCGACATAAGGATGTGATGAATAGAAATATCTCCCTTGATTGTAAGATAGCGAATATCCGATAAGATTTTAAAGCAATAGAGAAATATCTCTTTTGGATACTTTTTAATTTTTTTTAATTATTTTTAAATATTTATATCATATTTGCGTATATAATTTATATGTGTATATATATATATATAAGGGAAGACACTATTATAAATGCATTATCAAAGGAAGATGCCGATGTAGAAATAAGATAGGATTATATGGAAAAGAAAAGACTAAGGAAAACTAAAGGTTCCACCCCATCACAGAATTTCTGGAACAGGTGGAATTAATTAGCTAATCAAGTCAAGAATATAAAAGATGAGAGATCAGAATTCACAGGTTACCCACTGAGGAAGAGATAAGATATCTCGAAACGCGTCTGGGCGTTTTACCTGTGAAGTAACTATCTCAGCGGTGCATGGCCATGTACTAAAGAACGAAAAGATTCATCTACTTCCAGCTCACGTAAGACCAAGTTTGGCTGTAGGACTCACGAAAGTGAAATACCTGATACAAGTCTCCCGCGAGAATAGAGACGGGATCTAAACCAAGACCTGACCTGATACAAATCAAGCGGAGAAAGGCTGAAGCGTGCAACGCCACGAGAAGTAACCCTTCCGTGGAATCTATTTAGTGAGCCTACTTGGGACACAGTGAGTAAAGATACAACACAAATCTAAGTGAAGCTGTACTGAATCGCTGAATAATAGGCGATATAAGTACGCAAGCAACATACTTGCTGGACAATTGACTTTTCCACACTTGGCGTACTCAGACCTTTGAGACGACCCTAACAAACAGATAATTCACACACAGTGTGAACTACGGACTTACTCCGAATATCTTATATCCTATATCCTATAAGGTGGCATAAGATTTTATTGATATGCATTATTAAGTATATGAAATCTGTATGAAAACTACATGCAATTGACTATATCCGGAACACACCTATGTAGATTATCCTGTCTTGCTCTGCCACAGACGGCTGCGATCTAACAGCCAAACCCAATTTGGGGGACACGGATGCATCCCTCTGTGTCGTAGTGTACAGGTTTTTGTGTTCCAGCTGTAGACATTCGATTGATACACATGACTGTATATGCTTTTTATATGTTTTTTAGATTAATTTTAACCTTGTGCACATAGGATACATTATTTACAGTTTAATAAATATTTTAATATTAATAATATTCAAGTTCCACGTGAATTCCTATTGTTTGAGTGCCAGTTCCATCCAATCTACATTTATACCAATCAGAATCAGGGGGTGCTTCTTTGAACTTGTGCACCTGTCGTGATAAATCAGAGTCTTTCTCCCCGCTACAACATGTCAGGTGCATATGTATTGCCATCTTGTATAATCTAACAATGCATTTTCCATTATATGTATTTTCCAAGCCTGTTATATACATGTTTGCTGTAATTTCCATGTACACCAGCAGGTGGCAGCAATGTGTTTAGTTCAGTTTAGTATAGCTAGACTGGAATAGTTCATTCCAGTGTTGGCTCCCCCTCTTCTCGGAGCAGAAGTGGGCTGGTCCCATGTCCTGCCTCATGGGGAGGAAAGAAAGCTCTAGTTAGTGTACCAGCCACCCCGGCTAGGGGAAGGCTGTGTTAGTAGGAGCTCCTAGAAACAGGGATCCCAAGAAAGTATCGATCCTCGGCTGAGGCCAAGATCACTCTTCCCAGCCTGAGCCATCAGCCTCAGCTGGTTGACAAGAAAAGCAGCCATCTCCAGCCTCCAGGAAGAAGCATTCCCTGTGAGCCAAGCTGTGAGTACATATCCAGAGACCAGGAGAAGCCAAATTCCTCCTCAGCTAGTCAGGCCCATACTAAGCAGAAGACAGACAGAGCAGAAGATAAATACCTGTCAGATTCTCCGGGCATATAGTATAGGAGCAGAAGAGGCATTAACCCCTGCCATACATTGCCAATACCTGCTGGGACCTAAGTACTATTGCTGTACCTGTATGGATTTATGCTGCACCCATTAAGTAAAGACAAGTTGGATCATAGAGATATATTATATACAGGGCACTCAAGAAAACGTGACCATGTGGTCACAACAATTATGTAGTTTTATTAATGTTAAAACATATAAATAGGCAATATAATGCAATATTATATAATCAGAAAAAACAGAAAGAGTCACCTAGCGTCATTATACAGTGGCATATACAATGTTGAACAGTAGGCAATCTATAGCGGAATGATCGCAATGTTCCAGCTGTTAAAAAGTCCACTAGGTATTCAATGTCATAGAGAGCAAACCTCAGTGCTATAAAAAGCAAGATATGCAATGTTCTTCAGTATCGCAGTCACTAAATTATTCGATCCAATATTTGTGTGCAGCCCTAAAAAATAAATACCTGAGTATCGATAGATATAGACCAAAGTCAGATGTCCCACACTTAGTTACAGCAGCGTCCCGCCGGAACAGGAGTGGGTAGCGGCGTCCCGCTACAAAGTTACTTGCAAGTGGAAATTCATTACCTTATAATCGACCAAACCTTGAGGTATAACCACTCTCCAAATATGCCTCTATTAGTGCAGCACTTGTGGAATCAGGAGATTGAAGACGGCTCTGTATATCGCTGTTCAAGCCAATGGACCTCCGCTTTTTAATGAAAATTCTGCAGTGATATTATAACGGAAACTTTCGTCGGTAAAGGTCCTCCTCTGGTCTGTTAGTTGGTCGATCTTAGGTACTTGGGTCTTTCGGTACAAAGTTGAGGGGTGTCGCACCTCAAGGTTTGGTCGATTTATAAGGTAATGAATTTCTACTTGCAAGTAACTTTGTAGCGGGACGCCGCTACCCACTCCTGTTCCGGCGGGACGCCGCTGTATCTAAGTGTGGGACATCTGACTTTGGTCTATATCTATCGATACTCAGGTATTTATTTTCAGGGCTGCACACAAATATTGGATCGAATAATTTAGTGACTGCGATACTGAAGAACATCGCATATCTTGCTTTTTATAGCACTGAGGTTTGCTCTCTATGACATTGAATACCTAGAGGACTTTTTAACAGCTGGAACATTGCGATCATTCCGCTATAGATTGCATACTGTTCAACATTGTATATGCCACTGTATAATGACGCTAGGTGACTCTTTCTGTTTTTTTCTGATTACCGTATTTTTCGCCGTATAAGACGCACTTCCCCCCCCCAAAAGTGGGGGGGAAATAGCAGTGCGTCTTATACGGTGAATGCTGCTGATTTTGCTGAGTTTTCAATTATACACCCGCCGCGATGCCGTGCGGCGGGTGTATCAGCTGTGTGGGAGGCGGGACTAGGGGCCGACATCTGCTTTTATAATGACAGCGGGGCCCGTGCAGTGACTGTATTCTACTACACAGGATTATACAGTGAGCGGGGCCCATGTCTAATAGTTAATTGTAATTGTATGTAATCGCATAAGGAGCGCTGTGTATTACCGGTACTTACAACTACAAGCGCTCGCCGCTAGGTAGGTAGCAGAGAGGAGGGAGGAGGCAGGCCGGGAGGACGGACGCTGGCAGTGTGAGTCATACGTCATGACTCACGCTGCCAGCACCTGTCCTCCCGGCCTGCCTCCAACCTCCTACCTACCGAGCGGCGAGCGCTTGTAGTTGTAAGTACCGGTAATACACAGTGCTCCTTATGTGATTACATACAATTACAATTAACTATTAGACATAGGATTATACAGTGAGCGGGGCCCGTGTAGTAGAATACAGTCACTGCACGGGCCCCGCTGTCATTATAAAAGCAGATGCCGGCCCCCAGCGTGTATTGAGGGTCATTCACTACAGGGACACTTATGGAGGGGATCTGTGGATGACACATAGCATAAGATGCTATATATGTGTCATCCACAGATCCCCCCCATAACTGTCATACACAGATCCTCATAACAGTGCCATCCAGAGAGCCCAATAAGAGCTACCCACAGATCCCCCATAAGTGTCACCCACAGATCCCCCATAACAGTGCGTCACCAACAGATCCCCCATAACAGTGCGTCACCCACAGATCCCCCATAACAGTGCGTCACCCACAGATCCCCCATAACAGTGCCATCCACAGACCACAATTAGTTCAAAAACCACCAAAAGCACACCTTTTGGTTCAAAATATTTTTTTTCTTATTTTCCTCCTCAAAAACCTCGGTGCGTCTTATAGGGCGAAAAATACGGTATATAATATTGCATTATATTGCCTATTTATATGTTTTAACATTAATAAAACTACATAATTGTTGTAACCACATGGTCACGGTTTCTTGAGTGCCCTGTATATAATATATCTCTATTTTCACTTTATTGAGTGAGTGGCCTCAATTTTACAGGTGCACCTACTGGTGGCCATTTTTCCTAGTGCAACATCTTATTTATATAACAAGTTGGATCATATTACCTGTTTGGATCTCATTCATTCCTCAATTACTCCTATTTAGAGTTGAGTGAACACCTGGATGTTCGGGTTCGAGAAGTTCGGCCGAACTTCCCGGAAATGTTCGGGTTCGGGATCCGAACCCGACCCGAACTTCGTCCCGAACCCGAACCCCATTGAAGTCAATGGGGACCCGAACTTTTCGGCACTAAAAAGGCTGTAAAACAGCCCAGGAAAAGGCTAGAGGGCTGCAAAAGGCAGCAAAATGTAGTTAAATCCCCTGCAAACAAATGTGGATAGGGAAATGAATTAAAATAAAAATAAAATAAATAAATAAAAATTAACCAATATCAATTGGAGAGAGGTCCCATAGCAGAGAATCAGGCTTCATGTCAGCAGAGAATCAGTCTTCATGTCATAGCAGAGAATCAGGCTTCACGTCAGCCAAAACTGGAACAGTCCATTGTCATATATTTAGGCCCCGGCACCCAGACAGAGGAGAGAGGTCCCATAACAGAGATTCAGTCTTCATGTCATAGCAGAGAATCATGCTTCACGTCACCCAAAACTGGAACAATCCATTGTCAGATATTTAGGCCCCGGCACCCAGACAGAGGAGAGAGGTCCCATAGCAGAGATTCAGGCTTCATGTCAGCAGAGAATCAGTCTTCATGTCATAGCAGAGAATCAGGCATCACGTCAGCCAAAACTGGAACAGTCCATTGTCAGATATTTAGGCCCCGGCACCCAGAAAGAGGAGAGGTCCCATAGCAGAGATTCAGTCTTCATGTCATAGCAGAGAATCATGCTTCACGTCACCCAAAACTGGAACAGTCCATTGTCAGATATTTTGGCCCCGGCACACAGACAGAGGAGAGGTTCATTCAACTTTGGGTTGCCCCGCAATATAATGGTAAAATGAAAATAATAAAAGGATTGAATGAGGAAGTGCCCTGGAGTACAATAATATATGGTTAAGGGGGGGTAGTTAATGTCTAATCTGCACAAGGGATGGACAGGTCCTGTGGGATCCATGCCTGGTTCATTTTTATGAACGTCAGCTAGTCCACATTGGCTGTAGACAGACGGCTGCGTTTGTCTGTAATGACGCCCCCTGCCGTGCTGAATACACGTTCAGAAAAAACGCTGGCCGCCGGGCAGGCCAGCACCTCCAAGGCATAAAAGGCTAGCTCTGGCCACGTGGACAATTTGGAGACCCAGAAGTTGAATAGGGCCGAACCATCAGTCAGTACGTGGAGGGGTGTGCACACGTACTGTTCCACCATGTTAGTGAAATGTTGCCTCCTGCTAACACGTTCCGTATCAGGTGGTGGTGCAGTTAGCTGTGGCGTGGTGACAAAACTTTTCCACATCTCTGCCATGCTAACCCGGCCCTCAGAGGAGCTGGCCGTAACACAGCTGCGTTGGCGACCTCTTGCTCCTCCTCTGCCTTCGCCTTGGGCTTCCACTTGTTCCCCTGTGACATTTGGGAATGCTCTCAGTAGCGCGTCTACCAACGTGCGCTTGTACTCGCGCATCTTCCTATCATGCTCCAGTGCAGGAAGTAAGGTGGGCACATTGTCTTTGTACCGGGGATCCAGCAGGGTGGCAACCCAGTAGTCCGCACACGTTAAAATGTGGGCAACTCTGCTGTCGTTGCGCAGGCACTGCAGCATGTAGTCGCTCATGTGTGCCAGGCTGCCCAGAGGTAAGGACAAGCTGTCCTCTGTGGGAGGCGTATCGTCATCGTCCTGCGTTTCCCCCCAGCCACGCACCAGTGATGGGCCCGAGCTGCGTTGGGTGCCACCCCGCTGTGAACATGCTTCATCCTCATCCTCCTCCTCCTCGTCCTCCAGTAGTGGGCCCTGTCTGGCCACATTTGTACCTGGCCTCTGCTGTTGCAAAAAACCTCCCTCTGAGTCACTTCTAAGAGACTGGCCTGAAAGTGATAAAAATGACCCCTCTTCCTCCTCCTCCTCCTCCTCCTGGGCCACCTCCTCTTCCATCATCGCCCTAAGTGTTTTCTCAAGGAGACATAGAAGTGGTATTGTAACGCTGATAACGGCGTCATCGCCACTGGCCATGTTGGTGGAGTACTCGAAACAGCGCAACAGGGCACACAGGTCTCGCATGGAGGCCCAGTCATTGGTGTTGAACTGGTGCTGTTCCGCAGTGTGACTGACCCATGCGTGCTGCAGCTGAAACTCCACTATGGCCTGCTGCTGCTCGCACAGTCTGTCCAGCATGTGCAAGGTGGAGTTCCACCTGGTGGGCACGTCGCATATGAGGCGGTGAGCGGGAAGGCCGAAGTTATGCTGTAGCGCAGACAGGCGAGCAGCGGCAGGATGTGAACGCCGGAAGCGCGCACAGACGGCTCGTACTTTATGCAGCAGCTCTGACATTTTGGGGTAGTTGTGAATGAACCTCTGCACCACCAAATTCAGCACATGCGCCAGGCAAGGGATGTGCGTCAAACCGGCTAGTCCCAGAGCTGCAACGAGATTTTGCCCATTATCGCACACCACCAGGCCGGGCTTGAGGCTCACCGGCAGCAACCACTCGTCGGTCTGTTGTTCTATACCCCGCCACAACTCCTGTGCAGTGTGGGGCCTGTCCCCCAAACTTATGAGTTTCAGAATGGCCTACTGACGTTTACCCCAGGCTGTGCTGAAGTTGGTGGTGAAGGTGTGTGGCTGACTGGATGAGCAGGTGGAAGAAGAGAAGGAGGAAGCCGAGTAGGAGGAGGAGGCAACAGGAGGCAAAGAATGTTGCCCTGCGATCCTTGGCGGCGGAAGGACGTGCGCCAAACAGCTCTTCGCCTGGGGCCCAGCCGCCACTACATTTACCCAGTGTGCAGTTAGGGAGATATAGCGTCCCTGGCCGTGCTTACTGGTCCACGTATCTGTGGTTAGGTGGACCTTGCCACAGATGGCGTTGCGCAGTGCACACTTGATTTTATCGGATACTTGGTTGTGCAGGGAAGGCACGGCTCTCTTGGAGAAGTAGTGGCGGCTGGGAACAACATACTGTGGGACAGCAAGCGACATGAGCTGTTTGAAGCTGTCTGTGTCCACCAGTCTGAATGACAGCATTTCATAGGCCAGTAGTTTAGAAATGCTGGCATTCAGGGCCAGGGATCGAGGGTGGCTAGGTGGGAATTTACGCTTTCTCTCAAATGTTTGTGAGATGGAGAGCTGAACGCTGCCGTGTGACATGGTTGAGATGCTTGGTGACGGAGGTGGTGGTGTTGGTGGTACATCCTCTGTTTGCTGGGCGGCAGGTGCCAATGTTCCTCCAGAGGCGGAGGAAGAGGCCGAGGCGGCGGCAGCAGCAGCAGAAGAGGTAGCAGGGGGAGCCTGAGTGAGTTCCTTCTTTTTAAGGTGTTTACTCCACTGCAGTTCATGCTTTGCATGCAGGTGCCTGTCATGCAGGTTGTGCTAAGAAAGTTAATGCCTCGCTTCAGGCTCTGATGGCACAGCGTGCAAACCAATCGGGTCTTGTCGTCAGCACATTGTTTGAAGAACTGCCACACCAGGGAACTCCTTGAAGCTGCCTTTGGGGTGCTTGGTCCCAGATGGCGGTGGCCAGTAGCAGACGGACTCTGCTGGCGGCGGGTGTTCTGCTTTTGCCCACTGCTCCCTCTTTTGCTACGCTGTTAGTTCGGTCTCACCACTGACTCTTCCTCCGAATTCTGAAAGTCAGTGGCACGACCTTCATTCCATGTGGGGTCTAGGACCTCATCGTCGCCTGCGGAACTCACCCTCAGTCTTACTCATAGACAGAAAATATGATACGGCCTTGATACCGTCCTCATGTTTGATGCTGGTATAGAGCGATTACACAAAGCACGTAACCAGCATCATTTCAGGGTCGAGGTGCCAACTAAAGGTTGTGTCTGACGAACCCACCGACTCTTGGCTGGGGGTGTCTGATGTCACTTGGGACAAAGTGGATGACCGAGTCGACCATTCAAGAACCGCTATCTTGCTAGTCAAGACACAACTGTTAGATGACACTGGGAGCTCTGGCCTCTCGAAGTGACCCCTGCTGCCATGCTTCCTTACTCTGCTGTGACCTGTGCCTGCTATAGAAACATGTAGGCCTCTGCCCCTCCCCTGTGCAGGGCCTATCACTTCTCTGTCTGACCTACTGTTAGATCAAATAAATAAAAAGGAAATTAATACACCCCAAAAAAGCTGTAATTTTCTCACTTCACCACACAACGGCTAATAAGCCCTTTTGTTTTCCACTAATACACGCCAAAAAAGGTTTTAGAACATATAACTGCACCGCTGAATGGCAAATAAGCCCTTACTTTTTTCCACTAATACACCCCAAAAAAGACTTTAGAACATGTAGCTGCACCACATAACGGGAAATAATTTTTTGTTTTACTGTTTTCCAATAATACACGCCAAAAAGGCTGTAATTTTCTCACTTCACCACACAATGTCTAATAAGCCCTTTTTTGTTTTTCTACTAATACACTCCAAAAAACATATTAGAACATATAACTGCACTGTTGAATGGCAAATAATACTTTTTTATTTCCACTAATACATGCCAAAAAAGGCTGTCATTTTCTCACTTCACCACACAATGGCTAATAAGCCCTTTTTTTCCCACTAATAAACGCCAAAAAAGGCTTTAGAACATATAACTGCACCGCTGAACGACAAATAAGCCCTTATTTTTTTCCACTAATACACCACTAAAAAGGCTTAAGAACATAGAGCTTCACCTCTGAATGGCAAATACTTTTTTTTCCCGACTAATACACCCAAAAAAAAGGCTGTAATTTTCTCACTTCACCACACAACGGCTAGAAACCCCCTTTTTTCCCCACTATGACATAGTGGGAATAACTGAGACATGGCTGGATGATAACTATGACTGGGCAGTTAATGTACAAGATTACAGTCTGTTTAAAGCCCACAGTCCGAGAAGATATAAGTGAGGGACATGAACATGTGAAGTCACTGTGGGTAGAAATACATGGAGGTAAAAATAATAATAAATTACTAATAGGAGTTTATTATAAACCACCTAATATACCAGAATCCACAGAAAATCTACTACTAAACGACATAGACGATGCGGCAAATCATAATAAGGTGGTTATTATGGGTGACTTCAACTACCCAGATATAGACTGAGAAACTGAAAGCTGTACATCTCATAAAGGAAACAGGTTCTTGGCAATAACCAAAGACAATTACCTTTCCCAACTGGTTCAGAACATGACTAGAGGGACGGCCATACTGGACTTAGTATTAACCAATAAACCTGACAGAACAACAGATGTGCAGGTTGGGGGACACCTGGGAAATAGTGACCATAAAGTAATAACCTTCAAATTATTCTTCAAACGAGTGTTTCTACAGGGAGGAACAAAAATACCAAACTTCAAAAAAGCTAAATTTAGCCAACTAAGAGAGGCCATAGGTGTATCTAACTGGAACAAAGTCCTCAAAAATAAAAATACCGCCACAAAATGGGATATTTTTAAAAGCATCCTAAAGTCTAATTGTGAGAGGTACATACCTTATAGAAATAAAGGGTTAAGGTACAAGAAGAAACCAATGTGGATAAATAGAACTGTAAACAAAGCAATAAATGACAAAAAGAAAGCATTTAAATTACTAAAACAGGATGGGGGCCAGGAAGCACTGAAAAACTATAAGGAAAAAAATTGAATATGTAAAAAACAAATAAAAGTTGCCAAACTAGAGACCGAGAGATTAATTGCCAAAGAGAGCAAAACTAACCCTAAAATGTTCTTCAATTATATAAATAGTAAAAAGTATAAATCTGAAGGGGTCGGCCCTCTACAGAGCAATGAGGGGGGAGTTGCACAGAGCGATGAGGAGAAGGCAAAGCTATTAAATATTTTTTTCTTCATTGTATTCACTGAGGAAAATAAACTGTCAGTTTAAATGCAGAATGTAAAAGTAAATTCCCCATTAAAAGTGCCCTGTATGACCCAGGAATAAGTACAACAGCGACTTAAAAAGATTAAAATAGACAAATTGCCAGGGCCAGATGGCATACACCCCCCATATCTTAAGATAATTAAGTAATGTCATAGCCAGACACTTATTTCTGATATTTACAGACTCTATACTGACAGGGAGTGTTCCACAGGATTGGCGCATAGCAAATGTGGTGCCAATATTCAAAAAAGGTGCAAAAACAGAGCCCTGAAACTATAGGTCGGTAAGTTTACATCTGTTGTGGGTAAACTGTTTGAAGGTTTTCTAAGAGATGCTATCTTGGAGGATCTCAATGAAAATAAGCAAATAACAGCATATCAGCATGGCTTCATGAGGGATCGATCATGTCAAACTAATTTAATCAGTTTCTATGAGGACAATGGTGAATCAATGGATGTCGTATATCTGGACTTCTCCAAAGCATTTGACACTGTACCGCATAACAGGTTAGTATATAAAATGAGAATGCTCGGACTGGGAGAAAATGTCTGTATGTGGGTAAGTAACTTGCTCAATGATAGAAATCAGAGGGTGGTTATTAACGGTACACACTCAGATTGGGTCACTGTCACTAGTGGGGTACCTCAGGGGTCAGTATTGGGCCCTATTCTCTTCAATATATTAATGATCTTGTAGAAGGCTTGCACAGTAAAATATCAATTTTTGCAGATGACACTAAACTGTGTAAAGTAATTAACACTGAAGAGGACAATATACTGCTACAGGTGGATCTGGATAGATTAGAGGCTTGGGCAGAGAAGTGGCAGATGAGGTTTAACACTGACAAATGTAAGGTTATGCACATGGGAAGGAATAATGCAAGTCACCTGTACATACTAAATGGTAAAACATTGGGTAACACTGACATGAAAAAGAACCTAGGAATTTAAATAAACAGCAAACTAAGCAGTAAAAAACAGTGTCAGGCAGCTGCTGCCAAGGCCAATAAGATAATGGGTTGCATCAAAAGGGGCATAGTTGCCCGTGATGAGAACATAGTCATACCACTTTACAAATCATTAGTCAGACCACACATGGAGTACTGTTTACAGTTCTGGGCTCCTGTGAACAAGGCAGACATAGCAGTGCCGGAGAGGGTTCAGAGGAGGGCAACTAAAGTAATAACTGAAATGGGGAAACTACAGTACCCTAAAAGATTATCAACATTAGGGTTATTCACTTTAGAAAAAAGACGACTGAGGGGAGATTTAATTACGATGTATAAATATATCAGGGGTCAGTACAGAGATCTCTCCCATCATCTATTTATCCCCAGGACTCTGACTGTGACGAAGGGACACCCTCTGAGTCTGGAGGAAAGAAGGTTTGTACACAAACTTAGAAAAGGATTCTTTACGGTAAGAGCAGTGAGACTATGGAACTCTCTGCCTGAGGAGGTGGTAAAGGTGAGTTCACTAAAAGGTTCAAGAGGGGTTTGGATGCATTTCTGGAGTGTAATATTACAGGCTATAGCTACTAGAGAGCCGTTGATCCAGGGAGTTATTCTGATTGCCTGATTAGAGTCTGGAAGGATTTTTTTCCCTTTTATGTGGGGAAAATTGGCTTCTACCTCACAAGGTTTTTTTTTTTGATAACAGGATAACAGGCTGAAATTGATGGACAAATGTCTTATTTCGGCCTTATATACTATGTAATTCACGCCAAAAAAAGCTTTAGAACATATAACTGCACCGCAAAAGGGCTAATAGGACGTATAAATATTTCCTAGTAATACACCCTGTAAATGACTGTATCACACAGCACTTGCACCCCAATAACAAGAAAGGTTTGCTGGAATTACAGAGATATCATCTATTGCAAACCTGAAAGCAGCAGCATAATGGCAATTTGGATCCCCAGTCAGTGCAGCAAGGTGTAATAGGAATGTTCCTTTTACCCAAGCTGTACACTCCCCTATTGGACCCTGTTCTACTTTTATAGAGTGGAATATTTCATCCCTATCCTTTCCCTACACTTCTAATGATCTTTCCCTGAACTTCTATACAGCAAAATAAAAGTTTTAAAGTCTTTCCTAGCACTGTCCCTAGCGCCTGCTAATATCTCTCCCTGCACTAAGAACACTGGAAAATGGCTGAATCCAAGATGGCTGAAGCTATTTATAGGGCTATGACATCACAGGGCTGTCTGGCTGCTGATTGGCTGTATGCATGGCATTGTGGGTGATCCCTCGTTCCCAGAGTTCTTTGCTCCATGTCCTAACATGCAGCAGCCATTTTAGGAAAAAAATGTGATTCATTACAATGAAGCGCCAGAAAATTCGGATTCCACTTTGACATGTCGGGGTAGTTTGAATTCCACTTTGTCAACTTAGATTTGCTTATCTCTATTTATTATATAGATAACACCTTTAAAATCTTGGTTAGCACTTTGTTATTAAAATTCAATCATCATTGGATCTGCATACCATTTTGCTTTGATGAACAAAAGACTACACAAAGTTTACATTCTTAAAAATTAGAAGACCGGGAGTAAGTTTCTCTTTGAATTGTGTAATTTAATCATATTGTGAAAAAGAAATCTTTGAGTATATCAGCATGTGATAATGTTAATAGACAATGTTATGTCTTCACCTTAGCAAATGTAATTATCGCATTTAATTACTTATAGGCCTGCATGATAGAACCGAAAATGAAAAGCACCATGACTTCTAAATGTAACAAGATGTAAGAGTTGGAATCAATATGTCAATTGGATCCCACATACAATCTCACAAGTGCAATGTAAAATGCATCTTGCTTCCACTTTTTGCAAAGGTCAGCTGCCTATTAGCCGTTCCTCAGCTAAAACAGGAGTAAGAGCATACTGTTCTAGTAAAGTCATGCGTGCTTTAACTTACTAATGGATCTTTCAAACAACTTTCATCATGGCATCTGTATTTGCCCATTAGATCAGACCACTATGTATATATTAATTTATTTATTTATTTTACTTCATACAACAATTCATGTCAGGCATGGAACTTTACATTACAACTATCGTTGAATGGGCATTGTTTAAGACCATTGTTAATTACAATAAAGAGAACATTTACTTTCATTTATATCTAGACCCTGTTCAGTCAAGGACAACTTCTTGTTTATCAAAAATCAAAAGCCTCAAATTTCTGAAAATGATGTTTGTAGACTCCACAAGCACTGCCGATTTAGCAAAGAGGTAAGTTATCTTGTTCTGTAGTCAGACTTCTACTTTTTCTCATCAATGTGCATTTGAATATATACTGTAGTTTAACTTTGTAAATTAAACACAATGGTTTGTAGTGTAGTAGATATTATGATTAGAGGAGAGCAAATTATTCAAAAATTCAATTTGGCTACTTTGCAGAATTTTTCCCAAAAATTAGCTTTGTGACGAATCGCACATGATCGTAGCATCTAATATAAGTAAGAGTGTAAACAAATAAATCATACTTACCTCATCCATTTGCTAGCGAGTAGAGTTGAGCGAACACCTGGATGTTTGGGTTCGAGAAGTTCGGCCGAACTTCCCGGAAATGTTCGGGTTCGGAATCCGAACCCGACCCGAACTTCGTCCCGAACCCGATTGAAGTCAATGGGGACCCGAACTTTTCGGCACTAAAAAGGCTGTAAAACAGCCCAGAGAAGTGCTAGAGGGCTGCAAAAGGCAACAACATGTAGGTAAATCCCCTGCAAACAAATGTGGATAGGGAAATGAATTAAAATAAAAATAAAATAAATAAAAATTAATCAATATCAATTGGAGAGAGGTCCCATAGCAGAGAATCTGGCTTCACGTCAGCAGAGAATCAGTCTTCATGTCATAGCAGAGAATCAGGCTTCACGTCACCCACCACTGTAACAGTCCATTGTCATATATTTAGGCCCCGGCACCCAGGCAGAGGAGAGAGGTCCCGTAACAGAGAATCTGGCTTCATGTCAGCAGAAAATCAGTCTTCATGTCATAGCAGAGAATCAGGCTTCACTTTACCCAACACTGGAACAGTCCATTGTCAGATATTTAGGCCCAGGCACCCAGGCAGAGGAGAGAGGTCCCATAACAGAGAATCTGGCTTCATGTCAGCAGAGAATCAGTCTGCATGTCATAGCAGAGAATCATGCTTTACGTCACCCAACACTGGAACAGTCCATTGTCAGATACTTAGGCCCAGGCACCCAGGCAGAGGAGAGAGGTCCCGTAACAGAGAATCTGGCTTCATGTCAGCAGAGAATCATTCTGCATGTCATAGCAGAGAATCAGGCTTCACGTCACCCAACACTGGAACAGTCCATTGTCAGATATTTAGGCCCAGGCACCCAGGCAGAGGAGAGAGGTCCCATAATAGAGAATCTGGCTTCAAGTCAGCAGAGAATCAGTCTTCATGTCATAGCAGAGAATCAGGCTTCACGTCACCCACCACTGGAACAGGCCACTGTCAGATATTTTTAGGCCCCGGCACCCAGATAGAGGAGAGGTTCATTCAACTTTGGGTTGCCCCGCAATATAATGGTAAAATGAAAATAAAAATAGGATTGAATGAGGAAGTGCCCTGGAGTACAATAATATATTGTTAAAGAGGTAGTTAATGTCTAATCTGCACAAGGGATGGACAGGTCCTGTGGGATCCATGCCTGGTTCATTTTTATGAACGTCAGCTTGTCCACATTGGCTGTAGACAGGCGGCTGTGTTTTTCTGTAATGACGCCCCCTGCCGTGCTGAATACACATTCAGACAAAACGCTGGCCGCCGGGCAGGCCAGTACCTCCAAGGCATAAAAGGCTAGCTCTGGCCACGTGGACAATTTGGAGACCCAGAAGTTGAATGGGGCCGAACCATCAGTCAGTACATGGAGGGGTGTGCACAGGTACTGTTCCACCATGTTATTGAAATGTTGCCTCCTGCTCACACGTTCCGTATCAGGTGGTGGTGCAGTTAGCTGTGGCGTGGTGACAAAACTTTTCCAAATCTCTGCCATGCTAACCCTGCCCTCAGAGGAGCTGGCCGTGACACAGCTGCGTTGGCGACCTCTTGCTCCTCCTCTGCCTTCGCCTTGGGCTTCCACTTGTTCCTCTGTGACATTTGGGAATGCTCTCAGTAGCGCGTCTACCAACGTGCGCTTGTACTCGCGCATCTTACTATCACGCTCCAGTGCATGAAGTAAGGTGGGCACATTGTCTTTGTACCGTGGATCCAGCAGGGTGGCAACCCAGTAGTCCGCACACGTTAAAATGTGGGCAACTCTGCTGTCATTGCGCAGGCACTGCAGCATGTAGTCGCTCATGTGTGCCAGGCTGCCCAGAGGTAAGGACAAGCTGTCCTCTATGGGAGGCGTATCGTCATCGTCCTGCGTTTCCTTCCAGCCACGCACCAGTGATGGGCCCGAGCTGCGTTGGGTGCCAGCCTGCTGTGAACCTGCTTCATCCTCATCCTCCTCCACCTCCTCCTCATCCTCGTCCTCCTCGTCCTCCAGTAGTGGGCCCTGTCTGGCCACATTTGTACCTGGCCTCTGCTGTTGCAAAAAAACTCCCTCTGAGTCACTTCGAAAAGACTGGCCTGAAAGTGCTAAAAATGACCCCTCTTCCTCCTCCTACTCCTGGGCCACCTCCTCTTTCATCATCGCCCTAAGTGTTTTCTCAAGGAGACATAGAAGTGGTATTGTAACGCTGATAACGGCGTCATCGCCACTGGCCATGTTGGTGGAGTACTCGAAACAGCGCAACAGGGCACACAGGTCTCGCATGGAGGCCCAGTCATTGGTGGTGAAGTGGTGCTGTTCCGCAGTGCGACTGACCCGTGCGTGGTGCAGCTGAAACTCCACTATGGCCTTCTGCTGCTCGCACAGTCTGTCCAGCATGTGCAAGGTGGAGTTCCACCTGGTGGGCACGTCGCATATGAGGCGGTGAGCGGGAAGGCCGAAGTTACGCTGTAGCGCAGACAGACGAGTAGCGGCAGGATGTGAACGCCGGAAGCGCGAACTGACGGCCCGCACTTTATGCAGCAGCTCTGACATGTCGGGGTAGTTGTGAATGAACTTCTGCACCACCAAATTCAGCACATGCGCCAGGCAAGGGATGTGCGTCAAACCGGCTAATCCCATTGCTGCAACGAGATTTCGCCCATTATCGCACACCACCAGGCCGGGCTTGAGGCTCACCGGCAGCAACCACTCGTCGGTCTGTTGTTCTATACCCCCCCACAACTCCTGTGCGGTGTGGGGCCTTTCCCCCAAACATATGAGTTTCAGAACGGCCTGCTGACGTTTACACCGGGCTGTGCTGAAGTTGGTGTTGAAGGTGTGTGGCTGACTGGATGAGCAGGTGGAAGAAGAGGAGGAGGAAGCTGAGTAGGAGGAGGAGGAGACAGGAGGCAAAGAATGTTGCCCTGCGATCCTTGGCGGCGGAAGGACGTGCGCCAAACAGCTCTCCGCCTGGGGCCCAGCCGCCACTACATTTACCCAGTGTGCAGTTAGGGAGATATAGCGTCCCTGGCCGTGCTTACTGGTCCACGTATCTGTGGTTAGGTGGACCTTGCCACAGATGGCGTTGCGCAGTGCACACTTGATTTTATCGGATACTTGGTTGTGCAGGGAAGGCACGGCTCTCTTGGAGAAGTAGTGCCGGCTGGGAACAACATACTGTGGGACGGCAAGCGACATGAGCTGTTTGAAGCTGTCTGTGTCCACCAGCCTAAAAGACAGCATTTCATAGGCCAGTAGTTTAGAAATGCTGGCATTCAGGGCCAGGGATCGAGGGTGGCTAGGTGGGAATTTATGCTTTTTCTCAAATGTTTGTGAGATGGAGAGCTGAACGCTGCCGTGTGACATGGTTGAAATGCTTGGTGATGCAGGTGGTGGTGTTGGTGGTACATCCCATGTTTGCTGGGCGGCAGGTGCCAACGTTCCTCCAGAGGCGGAGGAAGAGGCCGAGGTGGTGGCAGCAGCAGAAGAGGCCGAGGCGGCAGCAGCAGAAGAGGTAGCAGGGGGAGCCTGAGTGACTTCATTGTTTTTAAGGTGTTTACTCCACTGCAGTTCATGCTTTGCATGCAGGTGCCTGGTCATGCAGGTTGTGCTAAGGTTCAGAACGTTAATGCCTCGCTTCAGGCTCTGATGGCACAGCGTGCAAACCACTCGGGTCTTGTCGTCAGCACATTGTTTGAAGAAGTGCCATGCCAGGGAACTCCTTGAAGCTGCCTTTGGGGTGCTCGGTCCCAGATGGCGGCGGTCAGTAGCAGGCGGAGTCTCTTGGCGGCGGGTGTTCTGCTTTTGCCCACTGCTCCCTCTTTTGCTACGCTGTTGGCTCGGTCTCACCACTGCCTCTTCCTCCGAACTGTGAAAGTCAGTGGCACGACGTTCATTCCATGTGGGGTCTAGGACCTTATCGTCCCCTGAATCGTCTTCCACCCAGTCTTGATCCCTGACCTCCTGTTCAGTCTGCACACTGCAGAAAGACGCAGCAGTTGGCACCTGTGTTTCGTCATCATCAGAGACGTGCTGAGGTGGTATTCCCATGTCCTCATCATCAGGAAACATAAGTGGTTGTGCGTTAGTGCATTCTATCTCTTCCACCCTTGGGGAAGGGCTAGGTGGATGCCCTTGGGAAACCCTGGCAGCAGAGTCTTCAAACAGCATAAGAGACTGCTGCATAACTTGAGGCTCAGACAGTTTCCCTGATATGCATGGGGGTGATGTGACAGACTGATGGGCTTGGTTTTCATACGCCATCTGTGCGCTTTCTGCAGAAGACTGGGTGGGAGATAATGTGAACGTGCTGGATGCACTGTCGGCCACCCAATTGACTAATGCCTGTACCTGCTCAGGCCTTACCATCCTTAGAACGGCATTGGGCCCCACCAAATATCCCTGTAAATTCTGGCGGCTACTGGGACCTGAGGTAGTTGGTACACTAGGACCTGTGGCTGTGGCAGAACGGCCACGTCCTCTCCTTGCACCAGAGGGTCCACTAACACCACCATGACCATGTCCGCGTCCCTTACTAGATGTTTTCCTCATTGTTACAGTTCACCACAATAAGAAAAATATTATTCGGGCCAATGTATTGAATTCAAAATCAGGCCTTTTTTTTACAGACACCTAACACTATCTGGCTATCTATTTAGGTACCGTATTACACTAATACAGGCACACCAGTAATGACAGATTTAGCTGAATACAAATTTGAGGCCTATTATTTAGGCGCTGGGTGACAGGTATACGTTTACGGACAGAATTAGACTTGGATCTGCACTGTAGCGTGTGTGCGAAGTTCTTGAGAATGACCCTATCAGCACCTTGAATCTAATCTACCCTTTTAGGAATAGATTTAAAGTAGGCCTGATACAGCAGAAACCACTAATTTTGAGAATTGCAAAATTAGGAATTGTTTTTCAACCCAGAACAAAAACTGTGCTTTGTTGGACATTAAATAACTTGACCAGCTAAAACAGTAATGACAGATTTGGATGAATATAAATGTGAGGCCTATTTTTTAGGCGCTGGGTGACAGGTATACGTTTAATCACAGAATTAGACTTGGATCTGCACTGTAGCGTGTGTGTGAAGTTCTTGAGAATGACCCTATCAGCACCTTGAATCTAATCTACCCTTTTAGGGATAGATTTAAAGTAGGCCTGATACAGCAGAAACCACCAATTTTGAGAATTGCAAAATTGGGAATTGTTTTTCAAACCAGAACAAAAACTGTGCTTTTACGGACACTAAAAATAACTTGACCAGCTAAAACAGTAATGACAGATTTGGATTAATATATAAATGTGAGGCCTATTTTTTAGACGCTGGGTGACAGGCTCAACTTGCCCCTGATGTAGTATATGGCCAAAAAATAACCACACTATTGATGGTTAAATGCACTGTGTGACAGGCTCAACTTGCCCCTGATGTAGTATATGGCCAAAAAATAACCACACTATTGATGGTTAAATGCACTTGATGAAAGCTTGACCCTGATGTAGGATATAGCAAACAATAACCACACTATTGATGGTTAAATGCACTTGGGGGACAGGCTCAGCTTGCCCCTGATGTAGTATATGGCCAAAAAATAACCACACTATTGATGGTTAAATGCACTTGATGACAGCTTGACCCTGATGTAGGATATAGCAAAAAATAACCACACTATTGATGGTTAAATGTACTTGGTGGCAGCTTGTGCTGGCGCACCATAAGCCACAAAATGGCCGCCGATCACCCCAGAAAAAAGTGACTGAAAAACGCTCTGGGCAGCCTAAAAACACTGAGCAATTGTATAGCAGCAGTTCAATGATTCACAGCTGTAGATCGATCACTGAATGAAGTCTTTTGGAGGAGTTAATCACTGCCTAATCTCGCCCTAACGTCGCAGCTGCAACCTCTCCCTACACTTGTATCAGCAGAGTGACGTGCAGCGCTACGTGACCCAAGCTTATATAGAGGCTGGGTCACATGCTGCACTGGCCAATCACAGCCATGCCAATAGTAGGCAAGGCTGTGATGGCCTCTTGGGGCAAGTAGTATGATGCTTGTTGATTGGCTGCTTTGCAGCCTTTCAAAAAGCGCCAAGAAAGCGCCGAACACTGAACTCGAACCCGGACTTTTATGAAAATGTTCGGGTCCATGTCACGGACACCCCAAAATTCGGTACGAACCCGAACTATACAGTTCGGGTTCGCTCATCCCTACCAGCAACACCAAGACAACGACCACGTCCCTTACTTGATGCTCTCCTTATTTTGTTACGGCCACCTACAAAATTGGCTGACAGACAAACAATTGTATATCCGTGTCATGGATGCAAAAGAGGTACTTAGCACAAAAAAAAAATGGCTAGGTGTCGCCGACCCAAATAACAGGCCGATTAACTATTATATTTTCCTATGACCGTGGCAAGTAAAGGTTTCTTCACCAAAAAATAATACAGGCTAATAAACTATTATATTTCCCTGTCACTGGTGCGAAGGAGTAGGATTGCACTGAAGAAAAATGCCAACAGGTCACCCGCAGACTGAACAGCACGATTAAGTATGGTATTTCTGTCTCACTGGTGCAAAGTAGCTGTGTTGCTACAATCAATAATGCCTACAGTTCACCAGCACACTTTAAAAAAATAATAGAGGCTTAACCCTCTACCTACTTGCCGCAGCATCCTGTTCCTACACTATTTAGAGCAGAATGGCGATGCACCATGTGATCCTGCATTTATGTATGCATTCAATGAATGAGTTGCTTTAACCCCTTAAGGACCCTGCATTTTTCACCTTAAGGACCTGGCAATTTTTTGCAAATCTGACATGTCACTTTATGTGGTGATAACTTTAAAACGCTTTTACTTATCCAAGCCATTCTGAGATTGTTTTCTCGACACACATTGCACTTCATGACAGTGATAAATTTGAGTAAAAATTTTTCATTTTTATTTATTAAAAAAATACCAAATTTACCAAAAATTTGAAAAATTCTCAATTTTCAAAATTTCTATTCCTCTGCTTTTACATTTCCCATATGTCTACATGATGGTTGGATCATTTTGTAAATGATATTCTCTTTTTTTTGGGATGTTAAAAGGCTTAGAAGTTTAGAAGCAAACCTTGAAATTTTTTATAAAATTTCCAAAACCCACTTTTTAAGGACCAGTTCAGGTCTGAAGTCACTTTGTGAGGCTTACATAATAGAAATCACCCAAAAATGACCCCATTTTAGAAACTACGCCCCTCAAGGTATTCAAAACTGATTTTTACAAACTTTAACCATTTAGGTGTTCCACAAGAATTAAATAATAATGTGGATAGCAACATTTCTAAATTTTGTGGCAGATTTTCCATTTTAATCAATTTTTTCCAGTAAAAAAGCAAGGGTTAACAGCCAAGAAAAAAACTCTATATGTATTGCCCTGATTCTGTAGTTTACAGAAGAACCCCATATGTGGTCGTAAACTGCTGTACACAGCAGGGCGCAGAAGCAAAGGAATGCCATATGGTTTTTGGAAGGCAGATTACATTGGGATAATTTAAAGTTGCGATATCCCATTTGAAGACCCCCTGATGCACCCCAAGAGTAGAAACTCCAAAAAAGTGACCCAATTTTCGAAACTATAGGATAAGGTGGCAGTTTTGTTGGTACTATTTTAGTTTACATTAAAGTACACAGCAGCTCTTACCTTCCCCTTCACCAGCCGAGCACGTGTGACGCATCTGGATGCGTAACAGTAGGTAGTAGGGAAGTAAGGAAATCCAGCTCAAAGGTGGTGGAAAAAATTGGAGCTTTATTCCGGCATAAAATCTTCGACAAACAGGAACAATTCGGTTTATGTGTTTCAGACCCTATTTTAGGGTACATATGATGCTTGGTTGCTCTATATTACACTTTTTGTGAGACAAGGTAAAATAATTTACTGTTTTGGCACTGTTTTTATTTTTGGTTATTTGCAGTGTTTATCTGATAGGTTAGATCATGTGGTATTTTTATAGAGCAGGTTGTTACGTACGCAACAATATCTAATATTACTACTTTTTTTGTTTATTTCAGTTATACATAATAAAGCATTTTTGCAAAAAAATATTTTTTTGTGTCTCCATATTCTGAAAGCAATATTATTATTTTTTTGTGGTGGTCTTATGTAGGGGCTCATTTTTTTCGGTATGAGATGACTGGTAATATTTTCGGGTGCATATGATTTTTTGATCGCTTGGTATTGCACTTTTTGTGATGCAAGGTGACAAAAAATGGCTTGACACTTTTTATTTTATTTTTTATGGTGTTCACCTGAGGGGTTAGGTCATGTGATACTTTTTTATACAGCAGATTCTTACGGATGTGGCAATACCTAATATCTATACATTTTTTATTTATTTAAGTTTTGCACAATAACAGCATTTTTTAAACAAAAAAAAATTGTTTTGGTGTTAAAAATGTTTTAGTGTTTCCATATTCTGAGAGCCATCGTTTTTACATTTTTGGGGAGATTTTGGTAGGGTCTCATTTTGTGACGGATAAGATGGCAGTTTTATTGGTATGATTTTGGGGTGCATATGACTTTTTGATTGCTTGCTATTATACTTTTGTGATATAAGGTGCCAAAAATGGCTTTTTTTTCCATGTTCACTTGAGGGGTTAGGTAATGTGATATACTGTATTTATAGAGCAGGTCATTACGGACGTGGCAACACCCAATATGTATACTTTTTTTTATTTATTTAAGTTTTACACAATAATATATTTTTTGAAGCAAAACAAAATCATGTTTTAGTGTCTCCTTATTCTGAGAGCCATAGCTTTTTTTTTTTTTTTTTATGGGCGATTTGTCTTAGGTAGGGTATAATTTTTTGGGATGAGATGATGGTTTGATTGAGAAATATTTTGGTGTATATGACTGTTTGATCGCTTGCTATTACACTTTTTGTGATATAAGGTGGCTGTTTTGACGCTTTATTTTATCTTTTTTACAGTGTTCACCAGAGGGCTTATGTCATTTGGTATTTTTATAAAGCAGGTTGTTACAGATGTGGCGATACCTAATATGTCTACTTTTCTCTTTTTTCCCTAATTTTGACAATTTTTTTTTACTTTATTTTGGGAAAAGGACGCTTTTATTTTTTATTTTTTTGAAACTGATCCCCTTTACAATGCATCACAATACTTCTGTTTAGTGATGCATTGGCTATAAGTGTATTGCAGACTGTAATACACTTGCAGCCTGCTTGCCTGTAAGATCCAGGGGGCTGGATCTCACATGCTATCACAGGCTGCCTTTCATTGCCATCAGGTTCCCGTCACAGCAGCGCTGGGACCCGATGGCAACTCCCTCCCTCTACAGACATTGTGCTGACTGTGGAACATCAAGGGTTAATGCACCGGCATCAGTGTTTTCACCGATGCCGGCGCATACAGCAGAGGTCCGTCCTTTAAGTCATGTCCAACAGCACCTACACTGAGAGTCGATAGGAAGGGCGGACATGGAGGTCAAAATTGGCTAACCACAGGGGGTTTTCACAGATGCACACGATGTGGGAACTGTAGATCCACAAATTTCCCAAGGAAAACAACGAGGGTGACCTCCACCCAGAACACTTTTAGGTTAGACATCAAAGAGTGCCTGACCTGCGACTCGACGGATGTGATTTATCTGTTACAGTGTAGCTGTCGAAAGCAATACATAGGGCGGACTAAGAGAATGTTGAAAAAGAGGGTGGCCGAACATATGGCTAACATCAGGAAGGGATACATGTTACACTTTCTCTCTAAGCATTTTAAAGAAGTGCATAACTGCGATCCCTCCTCCCTTATGTTCATTGCATTGGAGAGGGTCAAGAGACCTTGGAGAGGTGGGAATCATATAGCCTCCATGTCTAGGCAAGAGTCTCGTCATATTTTCGAGTTTGATTCCCTCATTCCAAGGGGCCTCAATGCCGAATTGGAGCTATTTGGATTTCTCTGAAGTATGGGGTTGTTTGACGCAGGATCAGAGTCTGGCTGTTTTTCAGCACTCTGTTCTCCTCCCCTCCTCCCCTTACATTCTGTCATCTGGAGCTAATTCTGTTATTTGAGGCAAATTCCGTTATGGCGGATGACCTTTGGGGTTTGCTAACTGTTAACATGATTATCATACCTCCCAGGTGCTATTTGGATGATTTCAATAGAAAACGCATCAAAAACGCAGTGAAAACGCATCCACACTGCATATGCATTTTTTATGTTTTTTTAATACATTTTTTTATTTTTATACTTTTTTAAATGTTTTATATATTTCTATTACGAATTATAGCTATATATTAATTTCAGAATTATGACTATTTGACCTAAATATGGAAGTGGCTACAGAGAAATATATGAAAATGCAAGTGGCGTCTTTTCCCAAGTCTATTCCTATTAGGGGATAGTTTGGATTAGAATGAGATCAGGATTCTGGACCAAGTTTTGCATTGCTCCAATTAGTCCAGTCCCACCCGAACTTTGCCTTTGGAATGATATAAAAGGATACTAAGTGCTCACTGTTACCACCACTGAGGAAGGGGTGTATACCCTGAAACGCATCTGAGTCTGTTGGGACAGTGAGCTTCTTCTACCTGCAAGCATTTATTTCTGCGATTATTGTGCCTATAAGGACTAATCAAGTAACCTTCTACGTTGCATGATTTTCTAAGTGGAGGCGCTGGTACATTCTATCCAGGACTGCATTAATCGCTTGACACCGTACCGCTGTGAAGCCGAGGAGTCACGTGAGACGTCACGTTGGAGAATCCATACCACGTGGGACGCCGTGTTGGGTAAGAACGGCATGAGAAGCGAGCAGAGTGTCCAGCGTGTGACTGAGTGTGGTAAAGTATATCTGCCACTATTAATATTACCTGTCCATCCTGCTGGGGAAGCGGGACACTTCCAAGGGTAGTTGGGTGATATAGAGTGCCGCAATAGCACTGCCGGCAAGAGACTGAAATATTTTGTCCCTTGATCCGGTTCCATCGGAGCCTGTTGCTGGGCCACAGATTGGGATCCACATCCAGGCATTGCTAATATCCCTCGCTAACAGAGGGTACACTGGGACTACGCTTATCCAGTGTATAGATTTCATTGTTTTATTGTTCATATGATTTTACTGCCAATATGTGTATTTATTGGTCTATTATATTAAATGTTTGACCTATTTGCATAGCGCTGTCTATCATTCCCCGAATTTGTGTGCCCCTCATTACTTTGCCATTTTTTGTTTCTCTCAGACGGTCTGGGTGTAACGGGAGGTGAGCACCCTGATCCGTTCGTTCTGTAGTAACAGCCGCTATTTCTATCTTGTTACTTTTGCATGTCCAACAGCGCCATACAAGTATTGCGAAGGTCTTTATGGGGTTAAAAAATATTGGCAGTGCAATCTACCATAACTTGGTGCCATTGTCTTAAAACCTTGGGTCACAAATAACCTTGAACAACATAGCTTCATACATTTTACAAAACTGTCTGTTTGTCTGAGATATACTGAAAACATTAACTTAATCATCCACAAAATAGCTGTTTTTTAATACCACAATTATCTACTATATTTCATTTCTTCAAAACACCTGCTAGTACAAATAGAGCTTTTGCTTGGTTGTGTTTTTGACTAAAGCTCCAGACCAGAACCAACATTTTCTGAAGCATATTCTTTTCAGCTACTTTGCTTGCCACTTGTTAAAACAAAATCTAAAACTTAATTATATATACTTATCTTATCCTGCAGCTGTGCCTCATTAGGTTCTGGGCTGTTGGTTGATTTTATTGTAATCTCTGACCCTCCTGCCGATATGATCTGGTATAAAGTAATAATTAAAATCAATTGCATAGTAGAAAAAATAGATTATTTTTAATTTTTTTACTTGAGACCCGAGAATTAACTTTGTGTCAAACACCATTATCAGTGTGCTAGTAACAATTGGACTGTTCACTAATGCTTATCTGAGCTGTTTAATGGTCAGTAAAGATAATTGCTTCAGTTAAGTTAGTTATATGATTCTACGTAAAAAATATAATATTTTGTAGTTTCAAGTATTTGTTCTTTAATGCAATATAATGAATGTCTATAAATACAGTATTATTCATATCCATGTGCTGCTGATAATTTTTAAAA